>NC_057801.1:772866858-772898819 GCF_018294505.1 Triticum aestivum
GGGCTCTATATGAACGTTGTTGCCCTTTCGATGATGTGTGAGTAGTTTACCGCAGACCTATGGGTCCATAGCTAGTAGATAGATGGCTTCTTCTCTCTCTTTGATCTTCCATACAATGTTCTCCTCGAAGTTCTTGGAGATCTATTCGATGTAATTTTCTTTTGCGGTTGATACGACGCCGTCGTATCTATAATTTTTGATTGTTCCATGCCAATATTATTCAACTTTCATATACTTTTGGAAACTTTTTATACTATTTTTGGGACTAACATATTGATCCAGTGCCAGTTCCTGTTTGTTGCATGTTATATGTTGCATGTTTTTGGGACTATTTTTGGAATATTTGTGATTTTTGGGAGGAAAAATCAACGCGAGACGGTGCCCGAGGGGGCCACAAGGCAGGGGGCGCGCCCCTGACCCTCGTGGGCACCCCGTAAAGCGGTTGATGCTCTTCTTTTGCCGCAAGAAATCTAATTTTCGGAGAAAAATCTGGGCGAAGGTTTCAACCCAATCGGAGTTAGGGATCGCCGGATATAAAAGAAACGGTGAAAGGGCAGAATCTGAGAACGCAGAAACAAAGAGAGACAGAGAGACAGATCCAATCTCGGAGGGGCTCTCGCCCCTCCCACGCCATGGAGACCATGGACCATAGGGGAAACCCTTCTCCCATCTAGGGAGAAGGTCCAGGAAGAAGAAGAAGAAGGGGGGCTCTCTCCCCCTTGCTTTCGGGGCGCCGGAACGCCTCCGAGGGCCATCATCATCACCGCGATCTACACCAACACGGCCATCATCTCCACCAACATCTCCATCACCTGCCCCCATCTATATTCAGCGGTACACTCTCCCGCAACCCGCTGTACCTTCTAGTTGAACATGGTGGTTTATGCTTCATATTATTATCCAATGATGTGTTGCCATCCTATGATTTCTGAGTAGATTTTCGTTGTCCTACCGGTGATTGATGAATTGCTATGATTGGTCTAATTGGCTTGTGGTTATGTTGCTGTCCTATTGTGCCCTCCGTGTCGCGCAAGCGTGAGGGATTCCCGCTGTAGGGTGTTGTAATATGTTCATGATTCGCTTATAGTGGGTTGCTTGAGTGACAGAAGCATAAACCCGAGTAAGGGGGTTGTGGCATATGGGATAAAGGGGACTTGATGCTTTAATGCTATGGTTGGGTTGTACCTTAATGATCTTTAGTAGTTGCGGATGCTTGCTAGAGTTCCAATCATAAGTGCATATGATCCAAGAAGAGAAAGTATGTTAGCTTATGCATCTCCCACATGAAACTTGCTATCAGTCTAGTAAAGTAGTCAATTGCTTAGGAACAATTCCACAACTCCTACCACCACTTTTCCACGCTCGCTATATTTACTTTATTGCTTCTTTATCTAAACAGCCCCTAGTTTATATTTATGTGCTCTTTATTATCTTGCAAACCTATCCAACAACACCTATAAAGTACTTCTAGTTTCATACTTGTTCTAGGTAAAGCGAACGTCAAGCGTGCGTAGAGTTGTATTGGTGGTCGATAGAACTTGAGGGAATATTTGTTCTACCTTTAGCTCCTCATTGTGTTCGACACTCTTACTTATTGAAAGAGGATACAATTGATCCCCTATACTTGTGGGTTATCAAGACCTTTTTCTGGCGCCGTTGCCGGGGAGTCATAGCATGGGGTGAATATTCTCGTATGTGCTTGTTTGCTTTATCACTAAGTAATTTTTATTTGCTGTGCTAATATGTTCTCTATCTTTAGTTATGGATATGGAACACGAAATACCAAAAAAATTAGGTGTACTTGCTACTAATGGAGATGGGGAACCTCCTAAAACCCTCGATGCTGGTTATGTGAAAAATATTATGTACTACTTTCATAATCCTGAGAAAACCGGCCCCATTCAATTATGTTACGGGATACACGTTGGATCAACGTGAATACTTTAGGGATTATCGCTTGACACAAAAAGGGAAACTATTATGGGATCAAATTCATATGTTGCATTGGTATGCTCGGGAACTATGCTTGAGATGTGATTATACTTGTTGCTCTAGGATGAAGGCTCCACACCTTCCCTTTTCATGCAAATTCAATGATAATGAAACCTTAGCTTCTTATGCTAATGGTATATATGATTACTATGATGTGGAATAAATAGAAGAATTTGTTGCTTTTATGGGTGCTTATAAAATTGAATCTTTGTTTAAAAAGTGTGAAAATCTTGATGATGTTGTTTACAGAACTGAAAATTTTGCTATACTTAAATATTGAAATTATGAATTCAATTCCGATATTGATGCATTTATTGAGGAAGTCTCCGCTGTCCAAGAAGAGACTAATATTTTGTAGGAGTCTATGGGGAAATTGATGAAACTGCGAGCTCATTGGATGAAAAAGATGAGGAGGAGAGCGAAGAACAAAAGGAGGAAGAGCGGATTAGCTACCCGTGCCCACCTTCTAATGAGCATAACTCTTCAACTCATACTTTGTTTAAATCCCCTTCTGCTTACCGAAGGATGATTGCTATGATGATTGTTGTGGTCCCGTTGATTCTCTTGAAATACCCCTTTTTGATGATGCTTGCTATGCTTGTGTCCAAGATGCCAATATGAATTATGCTTATGGAGATGAACTTGCTATAGTTCCTTATGTTGCTATTGCGCCCACACATGATAGTCCTATTATCTTTTTGAATTCTCCTGACTACACTATATCGGAGAAGTTTGCACTTATTAAGGATTATATTGATGGGTTGCATTCTACTACTACACATGATGATTTTGATAGATATAATATGCATGTGCTTGCTTCTCCTACTTGCAATTATTATGAGAGAGGAACTATATCTCCACCTCTCTATGTTTCCAACACGATAGAATTGCAAGAAACTGTTTATACTATGCATTGGCCTTTACTTTGTGTGCATGAATTGTTCTTTTATGACATGTCGATGCATAGAAAGAGAGTTAGACTTCGTAATTGCTTGATATATGTTACTTTGTGCTCACTACTAAATTACAAATCATTGTTAATTAAAATAGGCTTTGATATACCTTGGGTCCGGGTGGATTCATTCCTTGAGCACTGTATGCCTAGATTAATGGCTTTAAAGAAAGCGCTGCCAGGGAGACAACCCGGAAGTTTTGGAGAGTCATTTATTTCTGTTGAGTTCTTTTATATAGTCTAAAAACAAGAACAAAAATAAAGAGGGGAACCCAAAACTTTTCAAAAAGGAAAGTGAAAGTGAGAGAGACAAGCATTGTTGAACTGGGAGAGCTCCTTGAACTTGTTCATGCTCATGGAAACTTTGTGAATCTTAATTACAGAAACTTTTCATCAAAAATAATTATCCCCTTGTACAATTCCATTGTATTATAAAAATAATGTGCCAAGGTTTGCCTTTAGGATGTTTACAATGCTGGTTGGTTTGTGCGGTATAGGACAGAAACTTTGGCTGTAGTGCGCGATTTTACATTTTTTACTGGAAAGTCAAACGGTTCCGATTCTTTATGAAATGTCTTTCTGTACAAAAGGTTTATTTTTTCTAAGTTCGGTAGAATTTTTGGGGTACCAGAAGTATGGTGAATGTTCATATTGCTACAGACTGTTCTGTTTTTGACAGATTTTGTTTTTGATGCATAGTTTACTTGTTTTGATGAAACTATCAATTTCTATCAGTGGACTAAGCCATGTAAAAGCTATATTACAGTAGACACAATGCAAAAATAAAATATGAATTGGTTTGCAACATTACTTAGAGTAGTGATTTTCTTTATTATACTAATGGACCTTACCGAGTTTTCTGTTGAAGTTTTGTGTGGATGAAGTGTTTGATCGAGGATGTCTCAATATGAGGAAAAGGAAGAGAGGCAAGAGCTCAAGCTTGGGGATGCCCAAGGCACCCCAAGTAAATATTCAAGGATACTCAAGCATCTAAGCTTGGGGATGCCCCGGAAGGCATCCCCTCTTTCTTCAACAAGTATCGGTATGTTTTCGGATTTGTTTCGTTCATGCGATATGTGCAAATCTTGGAGCATCTTTTGCATTTAGTTTTCACTTCTCTTTTATGCACCATGCTGGTATGAGATAGTACTTGGTTGATTTATAGAATGCTCATTGCACTTCACTTATATCTTTTGGGTATGGCTTTATAGAATGCTTCATGTGCTTCACTTATATCTTTTGAAGTTTGGATTGCCTGTTTCTCTTCACATAGAAAACCGTCATTTGTAGAATGCTCTTTTGCTTCACTTATATTTGTTAGAGCATGGGCATATCTTTTGCAGAAAGAATTAAACTCTCTTGCTTCACTTATATCAATTTAGAGAGATGACAAGAATTGGTCATTCACATGGTTAGTCATAAAATCCTACGTAAAACTTGTAGATCACTGAATATGATATGTTTGATTCCTTGCAATAGTTTTGCGATATAGAGATGATAATATGTGAGAGGTTCTAGTAGATGGTATTGTTTAGTAAGGATATTGGTGTTAAGGTTTGTGATTCCCGAAGCATGCATGTATGGTCTCTTAACTATGTAACCAAATTGGTGCGCATTGTATTTTGATTGTTTATCTTAGCGTGAAGGTTGGGGGTGCACGATGGTTAACTCCTACCAACCTCCCCCCTAGGGGCATGCATAGTAGTACTTTGCTTCAAGGGCTAATAAACTTTTGCAATAAGTATATGAGTTCTTTATGACTAATGTGAGTCCATGGATTATACGCACTCTCACCTTTCGATCATTGCAAGCCTCTTTGGTACCGTGCATTGCCCTTTCTCACCTCGAGAGTTGGTGCAAACTTTGCCGGTGCATCCAAACCCCGTGATACGACACGCTCTATCACACATAAGCCTCCTTATATCTTCCTCAAAACAGCCACCATACCTACCTATCATGGCATTTCCATAGCCATTCCGAGATATATTGCCATGCAACTTCCATCATCATCATATACATGACTTGAGCATTCATTGTCATATTGCTTTGCATGATCGTAAGATAGCTGGCATGATGTTTTCATGGCTTGTCCGTTTTTTGATGTCGTTGCTACGCTAGATCATTGCACATCCCGGTACACCGCCAGAGGCATTCATATAGAGTCATATCTTTGTTCTAGATATCGAGTTGTAATATTGACTTGTAAGTAAATAAAAGTGTGATGATCATCATTATTAGAGCATTTCCCCAGTGAGGAAAGGATGATGGAGACTATGATTCCCCCACAAGTCGGGATGAGACTCCGGACTTTATGAAAAATAAAAGAGACCAAAGAAGCCCAAATAATAATAATAATAATAATAATAATAATAATAAGAGGCCAATGAAGCCCACCAAAAAAAGAGAAAATAAAAAAATGAGAGAAAAAGAGAGAAGGGGCAATGTTACTATCCTTTTACCACACTTGTGCTTCAAATAGCACCATGTTCTTCATATAGAGAGTCTCTTGAGTTATCACTTTCATATACTAGTGGGAATTTTCATTATAGAACTTGGCTTGTATATTCCGATGATGGGCTTCCTCAAATGCCCGAGGTCTTCATGAGCAAGCAAGTTGGATGCACACCCACTTAGTTTTCGGTTTGAGCTTTCATACACTTATAGCTCTTAGTGCATCCGTTGCATGGCAATCCCTACTCCTCGCATTGACATCAATTGATGGGCATCTCCATAGCCCGTTGATTAGCCACGTCGATGTGAGACTTTCTCCCTTTTTTCTTCTCCACACAACCTCCACCATCATACTCTATTCCACCCATAGTTCTATATCCATGGCTTGCGCTCATGTATTGCGTGAAGGTGGAAAAGGCTGAAGTGCGTTAAAAATTATAAACCAATTGCATGGCTGACATCGGGATGAGCATGAGGGGTACCTTGTGTTAAGAAAAGGGAGCATACAAGACTATATGATTTTGCAGGGATAGCATTCTTTAGCATTGGTATTTTGAAAGACATGATTGTTTGTTGGGATGCCCGAAGTATTATTGTTTTTATGTCCAATGATAGACTATTGTTTTGAATCACTCGTGTCTTAATATTCATGCCATGATTAGATTACATGATCAAAATTATGCTAGGTAGCATTCCACATCAAAAATTATCTTTTTGTCATTTACCTACTCGAGGATGAGCAGGAATTAAGCTTGGGGATGCTGATACGTCTTCGTCGTATCTATAATTTTTGATTGTTCCATGCCAATATTATTCAACTTTCATATGCTTTTGGCAACTTTTTATACTATTTTTGGGATTAACATATTGATCCAGTGCCAGTTCCTGTTTGTTGCATGTTTTATGTTTCGTAGAAACCCCATATCAAACGGAGTCCAAACAGGATAAAAACGGACGGAGAATATTTTTGGAATATTTGTGATTTTTGGGAGGAAAAATCAACACGAGACGGTGCCCGAGGGGGCCACGAGGCAGGGGGGCGCGCCCCTAACCCTCGTGGGCACCCCGTAAGGCGGTTGATGCTCTTCTTTTGCCGAATTCGGAGTTACGGATCTCCCTATATAAAAGAAACGGTGAAAGGGCAGAATCTGAGAACGCAGAAACAAAGAGAGACAGAGAGACAGATCCAATCTCGGAGGGGCCCTCGCCCCTCCCACGCCTTGGAGACCATGGACCAGAGAGGAAACCCTTCTCCCATCTAGGGAGACGGTCAAGGCAGAAGAAGAAGAAGGGGGGGCTCTCTCCCCCTTGCTTCCGGTGGCGCCGGAACACCTCCGGGGGCCATCATCATCACCACGATCTACACCAACACCGCCATCATCTCCACCAACATCTCCATCACCTTCCCCCATCTATATTCAGCGGTCCACTCTCCTGCAACCCGTTGTACCTTCTAGTTGAACATGGTGGTTTATGCTTCATATTATTATCCAATGATGTGTTGCCATCCTATGATGTTTGAGTATATTTTCGTTGTCCTACCGGTGATTGATGAATTGCTATGATTGGTTTCATTTGATTGTGGTTATGTTGATGTCCTATTGTGCCCTCCGTGTCGTGCAAGCGTGAGGGATTCCCGCTCTAGGGTGTTGTAGTATGTTCATGATTCGCTTATAGTGGGTTGCTTGAGTGACAGAAGCATAAACTCGAGTAAGGGGGTTGTGGCGTATGGGATAAAGGGGACTTGATGCTTTAATTCTATGGTTGGGTTTTACCTTAATGATCTTTAGTAGTTGCGGATCCTTGCTAGTGTTCCAATCATAAGTGCATATGATCCAAGAAGAGAAAGTATGTTAGCTTATGCCTCTCCCACATAAAACTTGCTACCGGTCTAGTAAAGTAGTCAGTTGCTTAGGGACAATTCCACAACTCCTACCACCACTTTTCCACGATCGCTATATTTACTTTATTGCTTCTTTATCTAAACAGCCCCTAGTTTATATTTACGTGCTCTTTATTATCTCTTAAACCTATCCAACAACACCTACAAAGTACTTCTAGTTTCATACTTGTTCTAGGTAAAGCAAACGCCAAGCATGAGTAGAGTTGTATCAGTGGTCGATAGAACTTGAGGGAATATTTGTTCTACCCTTAGCTCCTCGTTGGGTTCGACACTCTTACTTATCGAAAGAGGCTACAATTGATCCCCTATACTTGTGGGTTATCAGCGGTACGTTTGTTGAGATCCAATGAATTGTGAGTTTATGATGAGATTATCTATGAATATTATCTGAGTCTTCTCTGAACTCTTTTATGCATGAATAAGATAGCTTTATATTTCTCTCCATTCTATTGATTTTGTTTGGCCAACTAGATTGCTTTTCGTTGCAATGGGAGAGGTGCTTTATTTTGGGTTCAATCTTGCGGCGTCCTCACCCAGTGACAGAAGGGGTAGCAAGGCACGTATTTTTATAGTTGCCATTAAGGATAAAAGGATGGGGTTTATTCATATTGATTGGATCTATCCCTCTACATCATGTCATCTTGCTTAAGGCCTTACTCCGTTATTGTCAACTTAATACACTAGATGCATGCTGGATAGCGGTCAATGTGGGGAGTAATAGTAGTAGATGCAAGCAGGAGTCGGTCTACTTGTCACAGACATGATGCCTATATTCATGATCATGGCCATTGATATCGTCATAATTATTTGCTTTTCTATAAATTGCTCAACAGTAATTTGTTCACCCACCGTATGCGTTCTTTCAAGAGAGAAGCCTCTTGTGAAAACTATGGCCCCCGGGTGTATCTTTTATCTTATTATTTTCAGATCTATAAGACTAAAATCCCCCAAATACCTTGCTGCAATTTATTTACCTCTATTTTATTTTGCACTTTTATTTATCTTTTATACCTATCTCTATCAGATCTCACCCTTGCAAGTGACAGTGAAGGGATTGGCAACCCCTTTATCGCGTTGGGTGCAAGTATTTGTTTGATTGTGTAGGTACTATCATTGGAGACTTTTGTTTCCTCCTACTGAATGGATACCTTGGTTCTTAACTCAGGGAAATACTTATCTCTACTTTGTTGCATCACCATTTCCTCTTCACGGGAAAAACCAATGCAAGCTCAAGAAATAGCAGGAAGAATTTTTGGCGCCGTTGTCGGGGAGGTTCTACATCAAGCCTACCAAGTACCTATCATAAACTCTCATCTCTTGCATTTACATTATTTGCCATTTGCCTCCCGTTTTCCTCTCCCCCACTTCTAAAACATTTTAAAAAAACACAAAAATATTTTCCTTTTTGTTTTCCTTTATGTTTTACTTTGTTGCTTTGCTTGTTTGTTTGGTATAATTGCTTTTTTATTGAAATCAAAGACAAAAAAACTTATGGATCCGCATCCACTTGCTAATCTTTTTAAAAGATCAAACTATGATGAACCAATAGCTTGTTGGGGAACGTAGCAATAATTCAAAATGTTCTTACGTGTCACCAAGATCAATCTACGAGATGCTAGCAATGAGAGAGAGAATGGAGTGCATCTTCATAGCAGTGAAGATCGCTAAGCGGAAGCGTTACAAGAACGCAGTTGATGGAGTCGTACTCGCGGCGATTCAAATCACAGAAGATCCGATCTAGCGCAGAACGGACGGCGCCTCCATGTTCAACACACGTACAGCCCGTGGACGTCTCATCCTTCTTGATCCAGCAAGGGGAGAGGAGAAGTTGAGGGAGAGCTCTGGCAGCACGACGGCGTGGTGGTGGAGCTTGTGGTTCTCCTACAGGGCTTCGCCAAGCACTATGGAAGAGGAGGAGGTGTTGGAGAAGGAAGGGGCTGCGCTAGGGGAACGGTTGCGGCTACCCTCTCTCTCCCTCACTATATATAGGGGGAAGGGGGGAGGAGGAGGCTGTCGGTGTCAAAACCGGCAGATCTCGGGTAGGGGGTCCCGAACTGTGTGTCTAAGGCTAATGGTAACAGTAGGCGGGGGATACGATGCTTTCCCAGGTTTGGTCCCTCTCAATGGAGGTAATACCCTACTTCCTGCTTGATTGATCTTGATGATATGAGTATTCCAAGAGTTGATCTACCACGAGATCGTAGAGGCTAAACCCTAGAAGCTAGCCTATGATTATGATTGTTGTTGTCGTCCTACAGACTAAACCATCTAGTTTATATAGATACCGGAGGGGGCTAGGGTTACACGGAGTCGGTTATAGAGAAGGAGATCTACATATCCGAATTTCCAATCTTTCCTTCCACGCAAAGGAGAGTCCCACCCGGACACGGGACAAAGTCTTCAATCTTGTATATTCATAGTCCAACAGTTCGGACAAATTATATAGTACGGATGTCCGAGGACCCCATAATCCAGGACTCCCTCAATAGCCCCTGAACCAGGCTTCAATGATGATGAGTCCAGCGTGCAGATTGTCTTGGGCATTGCAAGGCGGGTTCCTTCTCCGAATACTCCATAGAAGATTTTGAACATGAAGATCGTGTCCGGCTCTGCAAAACAAATTCCACATACCACCGTAGAGAGCACTATATTCCACAAATCTAATCTGCTGAAAACTTTTCATAGTTTGGCATCATGCCTCAGCCCGGTCATTATTCGAACCGTTTTTCTCAACCAGCTACTGCACGTATTGCGAGGCAGTTTCCTTGGCACGTCTTGTCAAAGCAGAGATCGTGTCCCCTTATCACGGGATTCTCGTCAATACGGGTGTGGGTAACCCAACCGCGCCATCAATCGCGGCGCTTGGGGAATAAGCGATTTTACGGGGCAAGTGGGGAGGCGCATAGTTTCTACCGCCTTTATAAAGGGATAAGGATTTCTCTTTTTCACCCACGCCTTCTTCTTCCCCTGCCCATCCATTTTCGCACGCTCGAGCTCTAGCGCCCAAGTTCTCACCTTCTCCGCAAAGCCATTCCAAATATGTCCGGAGCGGGAGGCAAGTGGATGGCCTCCTCCTTTACGGAGGAGAACATTATGAAGCTCCGGGAAGCCAGATATCTGGCCGCAAACATTGCGCACCGACTCCCAGATGTAGGGCAGATCCTCCCTACTCCAGGACCCCATGAGAGGGTCGTATTCCTTGCCCACTTTGTCTGCGGGCTCTTGTTCTACTACAGGCTAGACTTCCACAATCTGGCCCCCAATTTCATCCTCAACATCTTGGCATTTATCATCGTGTGCGAGGCCTTCCTCCGCATCAAGCCCCACTTCGATCTATGGCTGAAGACCTTCAACGTGAAGCTGAAGATAGTGGTCGGCCAGCAAGCGGAGTGCGGAGGCGCCATGGTGGGCAAGATGCCCAACGTCATTTGGCTCGAGGGCTCCTATGTGGAGACCGTGAAGGGGAGGCAACCAGGGTGGTTTTATATCACCGAGTCACGTGACGCCAACTGGATGGTGGCCCCCGAATTTCGATCTGGCATCCCCATGCGGCTCACCTCTTGGAAAGAGAAGGGATTAGTACGGGGTGCACCGGCAGAGCTGACCGGACTCCAGAACTGTGTCAAAAATATGATAAGCAAGAAAATCAAGCTCGTCAACGTGGTCCAGGTCATGCTCTTCCGCCAGATCCTTCCGTGTCAAAGACGAGCATTCAATATGTGGGAGGTCAACCCGGCCGAACACCAGACGCCGCGAGAGCTCTTTGACACGACGCACAAGGACATCTGGAAGGTGCTGTTCAAGGCCGCCGAGGTTCCTCCTCCCATTACCGGGGATCGCGGACTCAGCGCGAAGCGCCCGGCCAATCCGGTAAGCTCTTTATATTTCACAAGATGTTCCTTTCCCCAGTATACTTGTGGGAGGGATCTAAGCATCCACGCCAATTCAAAAGGACTAGGTAGCGACAGCGGAGCGGATCGATTGTCCAGCTCCACTGCCTGAAGATCCAGCAATAGCTCTCTTAACAGAGATGCTATTTTAGGCACCCTATGAGGTGCCGGAGAAGAAGGCCAAGAAGAAGGCCACGGGGACCAGGAAAGGTCTCTGGCGCAAGGTTGTATCGGACTCATCGTCCAAAGACACCGAGGCACGCTCCTCCAATAAAAACGAGGAGGAGGAAGAGGAAAGTCCTCCCCCCAACCGGCGGGGAGCAAGAAAAGGAAGGCCTCCCCATCTGGGGAGGCCGAAGGGTCCAAGAAGGGAAAGACCCTCCGTCCAGACCACTCCACAACAGCCGCCTACAGCGACGAGGAGTGGCTGCCCAGGGACAAGCCCCTGGTGAAGTTGTAAGTATCCGGATACTATAATACTTCCGGCATGTTTTGCTTTATTGCTTTTTATCATGTTAAATATGATTGTGCAGTCCGTCCAAAGCCCGAATGGACGTATCCTCCTCGGATGGGTCTTTGAGTGCATCGGCGACGAACAACGATTCGCTCCCGATGGCCACCACCCCCCGGCCCGCGGAAGACATCGAGGTGTTGTCTCAGAGGATACCAGATTAGGGGGAGACAGTTTTGGAAACGCCCCAAGGCGAAATCCCCAATGCGGGGCACATGGGGGGGGGGAAGACCCCCATGGATTCTGATGACGGGGGCCGCAGCAAGTTTGGCCCTTGGCCGGATACTGCGCCGGAACCTACAGTGGTTCCGGATTCAGGCAGGTAGCCCCTCGCTAAGGGGGGCGAGCCGCCTGTGCTGATGACCTCTGTTTATCCAGAGGCATCGGACAACTTGCTGGGAGCACTTCAGGGCGCTTCCATCGATGAAGAACATCGTACTCTTATGAGTATGGTGATTGAGAAGGTTCGGTCCGCCAAAAGCGGATTGACCGAAGCCTTCGCCAGCCTCCTAACAGGCTTTGAGGTAAGTAATTAGATTATGAGAAAATATCATAGCATAGACAGTAGCCCCCGATGCTCTGTTTGGTGTTCGGAAAGAAAAGCTGAACAGAGGATCAAATAACATCCACAAGAGTCTAATAAGAATATGTCTATTTGAATAAGCAGGCGTCGCTGCTGGCCGCTGCCGCTCGTACTGCAGAGGTCTCCAGACTGAAGCGGGACCTGGAGCGGAAGGAGGAAGAGCTCGGCCTCGTGAAGAGGCAACTCAAGGAAAACAAAGGTACACAATGCCCTGTCTGTATGCCATATAAAGGAAAAGTTTGTTAATGCTAATAGAAGTGTCATGAATGTCAATAGGGGCCACGACTGAAGTGGCGGACCTTAAGAAGGCATTGTCCGAGGCTGAGGACAAAGCGGCCAAGGAGTGCACGGAGCGCGAGAAACAAGAGGCTCGGGTTAACGAGGTCCAGCAAGAGCTCCAGGACTTCATCAAAAAATACGAGTCCTTGGAGCATGACTCTAAGACGCAAGAGTCCGAGCTTGCAAAGGCCCGCCAGAGTGCACAGGATGCCAAATCTGAAGCCCAAACGGCCCTCCAAGAGGTTCAAGCGGCCAAGAAAATTGCAGCGGGTAAGGCATTCAATATGCGGAGCAAGCATGTGAAGGAGACTTTCTTTTTACTTACCTGAATTTGGAGCTCTCCAGGAGCATTCGTAGATCTGCCGCGCAGCATCTCTGATGCTGCCGAGTTCTACCGAGCTGAGGAAGGGAGCTCGAGGGAGAAGTTGTTTTGGTCCCAGTATATTGCAGCCGAACACCCGATGCCCTTGAGAGACCAGCTGAAGCAACAGGTCGAACTTCACAGGGCGGCCGAACTGGCCATGAAGGATCTCATAGTCCAGATGTGGCCTGGCGAGCCCCTGCCTAGCAGCTACTTCGGCCTGGTAATGCAGCTTGTGAATGCCTGCCCGCGGCTTGAAGTCATAAAGCGGTCAGTCCGTATTGAAGGTGCGCGCAGGGCCTTGGCCCGTGCGAAAGTGCACTAGGAGAAGATGGATGCCGAGAAGCTGGTGATGGAGGGGCCACCGAAGGGCAAGGAGCATCACCACCCCGAACAGTATTATGACAATGTCCTGAAGGGTGCCCACCTTGTGGCGGAGGAATGTGCTAAGGATGTAATATTTGAATGAATGTTCTCATGTCATCCTGTAATGAAAACGAGTTCATGTGCGCTATAAAGCGCTTGTTGATTTAAAATATTACCTTTTGTGCGGCCGTCTATAGAGTTTGAGAGTTGTCTAGTCGTCGGCTTCTGCCCCCATGTAACTAGTACTGGTGTGTTCGGGATAAATCTAAACACTCTTTATCCAAATTCTTTGGTCCTTTAAGGAGGTGTTTAGCGCAGCGAACAAGGCAATCAGACTATATAGCTTTATCACTCTCACTTAGCCATAGAAGTCTACAATTTTAAATTTAGGCGAAGCCCTAGTATTCAGAAGGCCGAACTTGGGGCGCTATGCACGCCTAAATCGGACAAGGCCGATTCCTCTCCTGAAGCAAAAAATATCTTTAAGGATTTGAGACCTCTCGAACAGCGACCAGCTCTCGCCTTATCATGACAGTCAGTTTTCGGCTTTCTCTACCGAGGTGCTCGTCCGGAAGAGCCGGGACACAATCGCAGTAGTTCTCCCTGTGCTACCTTAGCCGATATAGCGGAACGTAAGGTACCAAAACATGGGAGCCGGGCAAACCCAACTATTGACCCAAGACATGATTCGGAGCTGATGCATATAATGCTATAAGTTCGGGGTGCCGCACTGTCGAAAGTGTTCAGACTTTTCTTGCCATATTACGGGGTACACTAAAGCCCCTCGCGAGCCGGACGTACCAAAATATCTGGGTGCAATTTGGAATCAATAAACAGTAAAGGAAGATGATAAAGAAATGTAATAGTAAGCTTACGCTGTACATTATTTTCCATTGTTATTTGAATAATATGTCAAGGTGTATGTGTACAAGTAGTGCGATAGGCGGAACAGGACTGTTTGACATGTCCTGACCAAGAGCGAGCTGCGTGCGGGTATGTAAAACAGGTATAGCGATCGTTATCAGAGACCACCTGGGGATTCCCTTGTACGCCAAAGCTTCTTGTCTCCTTGGTGTGTCTGTCCCGCTATGGGTCCAATAGTCGGGCTATCAGAAGAGCCTTCCGAAGATAGGGACCTGAAAAGGAAAAGGTGTAAAGATACACGGATCCTTGGGCGGTTGAGCCGCATAGTGGACCGTGTCATAGCCATGCCTCCGCCTATGCCAATGGTATTTTGAGTGCGTAATTATGCACACGTGGCACGAATTTTGCCGCTTGACTGGGACTAGGGCGGAGGCTGAATTGCTAGGCGAACTCTGGACGTGCCAGACGATCCTATTGCAGGGTACTCCGGACTCGCTTGACGGTGTCCGGGGGCTTCATCGCCGAATTGGCGGTCTACCTAAGAAGGTTGCTTTGTACTTCTGCTGCGACGGCCGTAGTGTGCTCCTCCGTACGGAGCGAGCGCTCTGTGTTTCCATTAACTGTTATAACCCCGCGAGGTCCTGGCATTTTGAGCTTGAGGTATGCATAATGCGGTACCGCATTGAATCTGGCAAATGCGGTGCGGTTCCTAGCAGTGCGTGATAGCCACTGCGGAAGGGGACGATATCGAAGATTAACTCCTCGCTTCGAAAATTGTCTGGAGATCCGAAGATCACTTCCAGTGTGATTGAGCCCGTGCAGCAGACCTCTACACCTGGTATGACACCTTTAAAGGTGGTTATTTGTGGGTTTGATCCTTGAGGGGTCGTTGCCCATTTTGTGCATTGTATCCTAATAGAGCAGGTTCAGGCTGCTGCCACCATCCATAAGGACTCGTGTGAGGCGGAATCCTTCGATGATGGAGTCAAGGACCAATGCGGCAGAACCGCCATGACAGATACTGGTAGGATGGTGAAAATGATCGGACAAGATGACCATGGGTTGAACTTTGGGGTGACTGGCTCCATCGCATAGACGTCCCTTAGTGCATGCTTCCATTCCCGCTTGGCAACATGGGTTGCATATATCATGTTCGCCGTTTTTACTTGGGAAGGAAATTTCTTCTGTCCTCCTGTGTTCGGCGGCCGGGGCTCCTCGTCGTCGTTGCTATGCAGCCCCTTTTCCTTGTTTTTGGCATTCAACTTGCCGACCTGTTTGAACACCCAGCATTCTCTGTTGGTGTGGTTGGCTGGTATATCGGGGGTGCCGTGAATTTGACACGAGCGATCGAGTATGCGGTCCAAACTGGACGGTCCCAGGTTGTTTCTTTTGAATGGCTTTTTCCGCTGACCGGATATAGAGCCACTGAATCCGGCATTGACTGTCGTGTCTTCGGCGTTGTCACCATTGTTGTGACGGTTGTGTCTGTTGCGTCGTGGCTTGCCGTTGCTATCTCTGGCATCTGAATTGCCAGGATTTCTTGATGTATTGTTGCTACGAGCCAGCCAGCTGTCCTCGCCTGCACAAAAGCGGGTCATGAGTGTCGTGAGGGCTGCCATGGACTTCGGCTTCTCTAGGCCGAGGTGTCGGGCGAGCCATTCATCGCGGATGTTGTGTTTAAAGGCCGCTAAGGCTTCGGCATCCGGACAGTCGACTATTTGGTTCTTTTTAGTTAAGAACCAAGTCCAGAATTTCCTGGCTGACTCTCTGGGCTGTTGAGTTATGTGACTTAAGTCATCAGCATCCGGTGGTCGCACATAAGTGCCCTGGAAGTTGTCAAGGAATGTGTCTGCCAGGTCCTCCCAAATTCTGATGGAGTTTGCCTGCAAGCTATTCAGCCAATGCCCGGCCGGTCCCTTGAGTTTTAGTGGGAGGTACTTGATGGTGTGTAGATCATCCCCGCAGGCCATGTGAATGTGGTGGAAGAAATCTTCTATCCATACCACGGGGTCTGTAGTACCATCATATGATTCAATGTTCATGGGTTTAAACCCTTCTGGGAATTCATGATCCATTACTTCATCGGTGAAGCATAGGGGGTGTGCGGCGCCTCTATGCCGGGCTACATCATGACGTAGTTCAAATGGGTCTGGTCTGCTGTATTCGGCCCGGCCGGATTTGTTTTTAGTATATCTGGCGAGACGATCGTTGTCGCGCGTTGGGGAGCGCCCTTGTGATCCATAGATCGATCTTGATTGACCTGCTTTATTTTCCAATTTATCTGGTAGGTCATGCGTGTAGCCCTGGGCCTTCGTGTTTTTGCTTGCTTGGCACCGGGGTGCGGGTTCGACTTCGGGCTGATACACCGCTTTGTCTCGGCCACGAGGTGGCCGGTCAGCCACATCATGCGCTGGAAGTGTAGGCTTTGATGCCTCCTCCTCTATTTGAGGTAGCAACCTGCGCTTTGGGTAACTTTTGGTAGGGTTCTCGAGTCCATATTCCTCGGCTGCTAGGACTTCAGTCCATCTATCAGTTAGCAAATCTTGATCAGCTTGAAGCTGCTGCTGCTTTTTCTTCAGGCTTTTTGCAGTGGCTATAAGTCGGCTCTTGAAGCGCTCCTGCTCGACGGGATCCTCGGGCACGATAAATTCTTCGTTGCCGAGGTTCACCTCATCTTCTGAGAGGGGCATGTAATCGTTATCCTCTGATTCTCCGTCCATTGTCTGTTCCTTAGGGCTAGCTTGCTCATCCTCCCGTTTGGCCTACTCGAAGCCTGGCTGGGCGGGATCGTTTTCGTCTTCGGCACCATCCGGATTGCTATCATCTCTTGTGCCGGTATCACTATTTTTGCTCTGGCGGGGCTTAGAGCGGCGCCTATGACGCCAGTGCTTAGATTGCTTCTCAGGGGGACTATCCTCCATTGCCTCATCGCCATCGCCTTCTTTGGGCGTGTCCACCATATATATATATCATATGCTGAGGTGGTTGTCCAGCGCCCTTTGGGTGGTGGTTCCTGTTCTTCTCCTGCATCGTCGTCCATACCGTCGATGTCTTCGGAGTTGAATTCAAGCATGTCGGTTAAGTCATCGATAGTGGCTATTAAGTGGGTGGTGGGTGGGGAACGAATTTCTTCGTCTTCCGCTTCCCACTCCAGCCGAACATAGTTCGGCCAAGGGTCTCCTGACAAGGAGAGAGACCTCAATGAATTTAGCACATCTCCCAAGGGCGAGTGCTGAAAGATATCCGCGGAGGTAAACTCCATGATCGGTGCCCAATCAAATTCGATAGGCACGGACGTACGCGGCTCGGAGCCTGTAGCCGGAGACGAGTCCGAGGGTCTGATGACACCGGCCTCATAGGAGGTGAAGTCAGTGTTCGGCTCTATCGCCATTGAGTGTGCGGCCTCCGTGGCGGGGTCCATCCGCCCGTCCTCGGATGGCGTGATCTACTCCAGATTGAAGGCTGTGGCAGCCGCAGGTGTGATCTCCTGAACACTGTCCGATGGCAGATCTAAGTCATGACATGGGCTTGAATCCGTTGAAGATCAAGTCTCTGCGGATGTCGGCAGTATAGTTCAAGATTCCAAACTTGACCTGATGGCCAGGGGTGTAACTATCGATCTGCTCCAGATGGCCAAGCATGTTGGCCCGCAGTACGAAGCCGCCGAATATGAAGATATGTCCGGGGAGGAAAACCTCCCCCTGGACCGCATCATTGAAGATGATTGAAGGAGCCATCAAGCCTTATCGTGACGACACAGTGGAACTCTCAATGAAATCACCAATGTCGGTGTCAAAATCGGCGGATCTCGGGTAGGGGGTCCCGAACTGTGCGTCTAAGGCTAATGGTAACAGGAGGCGGGGGACACGATGTTTACCCAGGTTCAGGCCCTCTCGATGGAGATAATACCCTATTTCCTGCTTGATTGATCTTGATGATATGAGTATTACAAGAGTTGATCTACCATGAAATCGTAGAGGCTAAACCCTAGAAGCTAGACTATGATTATGATTTTTGTTGTCGTCCTACAAACTAAACCCTCCTGTTTATATAGATAATGGAGGGGGCTAGGGTTACACAGAGTCGGTTACAGAGAAGGAGATCTACATATCTAGATTGCCAAGCTTGCCTTCCACGCAAAGGAGAGTCCCACCCGGACTCCCTCAGAGTCTTCAATCTTGTATCTTCATAGTCCAACAGTCCGGACAAAGTATATAGTCCGGCTGCCTCAGGAACCCCTAATCCAGGACTCCCTCAGAGGCTCCCTAGGGTTTCCCTAGGGGAGGGGCGGTGACCATAGGGGAGACCCTAGATGGGTTTGGGCGCCCCCACCCCTAGGAAATTCGCCCCCAAGCCAAGAGGGGCGGCTGCCCTAGGGGAGGCGCCCCCACCTCTCCAGGTTATGTGAGATGGGGTGGGAGGGGCGCACAGCCCCTTAGTGGGCTGATGTGCCCCCTCCCCTTGGCACATAAGGCCCCCCAACGCTTGTCGGGGCCTCCAAAACTCATTTCAGCACGCTGGTCGTCACCCGGTACGCCCGGAACAATTTCGAACTCCAATACCCTTCGTCCAATATATCAATCTTCACCTTCGGACCATTCCGGAGTTCCTCGTCACGTCCGGGATCTCATCCGGGACTCCGAACAACCTTTGGTAACCACATACTATTTCTCATAATAACTCTACCGTCACCGAACCTTAAGTGTGTAGACCCTACGGGTTCGGGAACCATGCAAACATGATCGAGATGTTCTCCGGCCAATAACCAACAGCGGGATCTGGATACCCATGTTGGCTCCCACATGTCCACGATGATCTCATCGGATGAACCACGATGTCGGGGATTCAATCAATCTCGTATACAATTCCCTTTGTCCACCGGTATGTTACTTGCCTGAGATTCGATCATCGGTATCCCAATACCTCGTTCAATCTCGTTACTAGCAAGTCTCTTTACTCGTCCCGTAACGCATGATCCCTGTGACTAAGGAGTTAGTCACATTGAGCTCATTATGATGATGCATTACCGAGTGGGACTAGAGATGCCTCTCCGTCATACGGAGTGGCAAATCCCAGTCTCGATTCGAGCCAACCCAACAGACACTTTTGGAGATACCTATAGTGCACCTTTATAGCCACCCAGTTACGTTGTGAGGTTTGGTACACCCAAAGCATTCCTACGGTATCCGGGAGTTGCACAATCTCATGGTCTAAGGAAATGATACTTGACATTAAAAAAACTCTTAGGGAATGAACTACACGATCTTGTGCTATGCTTAGGATTGGGTCTTGTCCATCACATCATTCTCCTAATGATGTGATCCCGTTATCAATGACATCCAATGTCCATGCTCAGGAAACCATAACCACTATTGATCAACGAGCTAGTCAACTAGAGGCTTACTAGGGACATGTTGTGGTCTATGTATTCACACATGTATTATGGTTTCCAGTTAATACAATTATAGCATGAACAATAGACAATTATCATGAACAAGGAAATATAATAATAACCATTTTATTATTGCCTCTAGGGCATATTTCCAATAGTCTCCCACTTGCACTAGAGTCAATAATCTAGTTCACATCACTATGTGATTGTAATGATTCCAACACCCATGGGGTTTGATCATATCTTGCTTGTGAGACAGGTTATTAGTCAACGGGTCTGAACCTTTCAGATCCATGTGGGCTCTACAAATCTCTATGTCATATTGTAGATGCAGCTACCACACGCTATTTGGAAATATTCCAAATAACTGTTGGAAATATGCCCTAGAGGCAATAATAAATTAGTTATTATTATATTTCCTTGTTCATGATAATCGTTTAATACCTATGCTATAATTGTATTGATAGGAAACTCAGATACATGTGTGGATACATGGACAACACCATGTCCCTAGTAAGCCTCTAATTGACTAGCTCGTTGATCAATAGATGGTTATGGTTTCCTGACCATGGACATATTGGATGTCGTTGATAACGGGATCACATCATTAGCAGAATGATGTGATGGACAAGACCCAATCCTAAGCCTAGCACAAAGATCGTAGTTCGTATGCTAAAGCTTTTCTAATGTCAAGTATCCTTTCCTTAGACCATGAGATTGTGCAACTCCCGGATACCGTAGGAATGCTTTGGGTGTACCAAACGTCACAACGTAACTGGGTGGCTATAAAGGTGCACTACAGGTATCTCCAAAAGTGTCTGTTGGGTTGGCACGAATCGAGACTGGGATTTGTCACTCCGTGTAAATGGAGAGGTATCTCTGGGCCCACTCGGTAGGGCATCATCATAATGTGCACAATGTGACCAAGGGGTTGATCACGGGATGATGTGTTACGGAACGAGTAAAGAGACTTGCCGGTAATGAGATTGAACAAGGTATCGGTATACCGACGATCGAATCTCGGGCAAGTACTATACCGCTAGACAAAGGGAATTGTATACGGGATCGATTGAGTCCTTGACATCGTGGTTCATCCGATGAGATCATTGTGGAACATGTGGGAGCCAACATGGGTATCCAGATCCCGCTGTTGGTTATTGACCGAAGAACGTCTCGGTCATGTCTGCATGGTTCCCGAACCCGTAGGGTCTACACACTTAAGGTTCGATGACGCTAGGGTTATAAAGGAAGTTTGTATGTGGTTACCGAATGTTGTTCGGAGTCCCGTATGAGATCCCGGACGTCACGAGGAGTTCTGGAATGGTCCGGAGCTAAAGATTTATATATAGGAAGTCCTGTTTTGGTCACCGGAAAAGTTTCGGGTTTTTCCGGTAACGTACCGGGACCACCGGAGGGTCCCGGGGGTCCACCAAGTGGGGCCACCAACCCCGGAGGGCTGCATGGGCCAAGTGTGGGTGGGAACCAGCCCCAGGTGAGCTGGTGCGCCCCCCACAAGGGGCCCAAGGCGCAGGGGAGAGTGGGAGGGGGCAAACCCTTGGGCAGATGGGCCCTAAGGCCCACCCAGGCGCGCCTCCCCTCTCTCCCCCTCTGGCCGCCACCCAGATGGGATCTGGGGGCTGCCGCCACCCCTGGGGAGGGAACCCAAGAGGGGGCGCAGCCCCCTCCCCTCCCCCTATATATATTTGAGGGTTTTGGGGCTGCCAACACACGAGTTTATTCTCCTGTTGGCGCAGCCCTACCTCTCTTTCTCCTCATATCTCGTGGTGCTTGGCAAAGCCCTGCTGGACTACCACGCTCCTCCATCACCACCACGCCTTTGTGCTACTGCTGGATGGAGTCTTCCTCAACCTCTCCCTCTCTCCTTGCTGGATCAAGGCGTGGGAGACGTCACCGGGCTGTACGTGTGTTGAACGCGGAGGTGCCGTCCGTTCAGCACTAGGATCTCCGATGATTTGGATCACGACGAGTACGACTCCTTCAACCCCGTTCTCTTGAATGCTTCGGCTTAGCGATCTACAAGGGTATGTAGATGCACTCTCCTTCCCCTTGTTGCTGGTTTCTCCATAGATAGATCTTGGTGACACGTAGGAAAATTTTGAATTTCTGCTACGTTCCCCAACAGTGGCATCATGAGCTAGGTCTATTGCGTAGATTCTTTGCACGAGTAGAACACAAAGTAGTTGTGGGCGTTGATTTTGTTCAATATGCTTACCGTTACTAGTCCAATCTTGTTTCGATGGTATTGTGGGATGAAGCGGCCCGGATCGACCTTACACGTACACTTACGTGAGACATGTTCCATCGACTGACATGCACTTGGTGCATAAGGTGGCTAGCGGGTGCCAGTCTCTCCCACTTTACTCGGAACGGATTCGATGAAAAGGGTCCTTATGAAGGGTAAATAGCAATTGGCATATCACGTTGTGGTTTTGCGTAGGTAAGAAACGTTCTTGCTAGAAACCCATTAGCAGCCACGTAAAACATGCAAACAACAATTAGAGGACGTCTAACTTGTTTTTGCAGGGTATGCTATGTGATGTGATATGGCCAAGAAGAATGTGATGAATGATATGTGATGTATGAGATTGATCATGTTCTTGTAATAGGAATCAAGACTTGCATGTCGATGAGTATGACAACCGGCAGGAGCCATAGGAGTTGTCTTTATTTATTGTATGACCTGCGTGTCATTGAACAACGCCATGTAATTACTTTACTTTATTGCTAACCGGTAGCCATAGTAGTAGAAGTAATGAGTTGGCGAGACAACTTCATGGAGACACGATGATGGAGATCATGATGATGGAGATCATGGTGTCATGCCGGTGACGATGATGATCATGGAGCCCCGAAGATGGAGATCAAAAGGAGCAATATGATATTGGCCATATCATGTCACTATTTGATTGCATGTGATGTTTATCATGTTTATGCATCTTATTTGCTTAGAACGACGGTAGTAAATAAGATGATCCCTCATTAAAATTTCAAGAAAGTGTTCCCCCTAACTGTGCACCGTTGCGAAAGTTCGTCGTTTCTAAGCACCACGTGATGATCGGGTGTGATGGATTCTTACGCTCACATACAACGGGTGTAAGACAGATTTACACACGCGAAACACTTAGGTTGACTTGACGAGCCTAGCATGTACAGACATGGCCTCGGAACACAAGAGACCGAAAGGTCGAGCATGAGTCGTATAGTAGATACGATCAACATGAAGATGTTCACCGATGATGACTAGTCCGTCTCACGTGATGATCGGACACGTCCTAGTTGACTCGGATCATGTAATCACTTAGATGACTAGAGGGATGTCTATCTGAGTGGGAGTTCATAAGATGAACTTAATTATCCTGAACATAGTCAAAAGATCTTTGCAAATTATGTCGTAAGCTCGCGTTTTTAGTTCCACTGTTTAGATATGTTCCTAGAGAAAATATAGTTGAAAGTTGACAGTATCGTTTATGCGGATAGTAGAAAGCTTATGTCCTTAATGCACCGCTTAGTGTGCGGAACCCCAAACGTCGTTTGTGAATGTTATGAACATCGGACATACACGTTTTGATAACTAGTGATAGTTCAGTTAAACGGTTTAGAGTTGAGGCACCAAAGACGTTTTTCGAAACGTTGCGGAACATATGAGATGTTTCGAGGGCTGAAATTGGGATTTCAGGCTCGTGCCCACGTCAAGAGGTATAAGGCCTCCAACGATTTTCTTAGCCTGCAAACTAAAGGGAGAAAAGCTCAATCGTTGAGCTTGTGCTCAGATTGTCTGAGTGCAACAATCACTTGAATCGAGTGGGAGTTGATCTTCCAGATGAGATAGTGATGTTTCTCCAAAGTCATTGCCACCAAGCTGCTAGAGCTTCGTGATGAACTATAACATATCAAGGATAGAGATGATGATCCTTGAGGTATTCGTGTTGTTTGACATCGCGAAAGTAGAAATCAAGAAGGAGCATCAATTGTTGATGGTTGGTGAAACCACTAGTTTCAAGAAGGGCGAGGGCAAGAAGGGATACTTCATGAAACGACAAATCAGATGCTGCTCTAGTGAAGAAACCCAAGGTTTAACCCAAACCTGATACTAAGTGCTTCTGTAATAAGGGGAACAACCACTGGAGCAGAATTACCCTAGATACTTGGTAGATGAGAAGGCTGGCAAGGTCGATAGAAGTATATTGGATATACATTATGTAAATGTGTACTTTACTAGTACTCCTAGTAGCACCAGGGTATTAAGATACCGGTTCGGTTGCTAAAGTGTTAGTAACTCGAAACAAAAGAGCTACGGAATAAACGGAGACTAGCTAAAGGTGAGCTGACGATATGTGTTGGAAGTGTTTCCAAGTTTGATGTGATCAAACATCGCGCACTCCCTGTACCATCAAGATTAGTATTAAACCTGAATGGTTTATTGAATCTCGATCGTAGTGATACACATTTTCATGCCAAAAGATATAAGATAGTAATGATAGTACCACTTACTTGTGGCACTGCCATGTAAGTCATATTGGTGTAAAACGCATGATGAAGCTCCATGTTGATGGATCTTTGGACTCACTCATTTTTGAAAGGTTTGAGACATGCAAACCATGTCTATTGGTGTATACGCATGAAGAAACTCCATGCAGATGGATCGTTTGGACTCACTTGATTTTGAATCACTTGAGATATGCAAATCATACCACATAGGCAAGATGACTGAAAAGCCTCGGTTTCAGTAAGATGGAACAAGATAGCAACTTGTTGGAAGTAACACACTTTGATGTATGCAGTCCAATGAGTGCTGAGGCATGCAGTGAATATCGTTATGTTTTACTTCACAGATGATTTAAGTAGATACTGTATATTTACTTGATGAAACACAAGTCTGAATTGTTGAAGGGTTCAAGTAATTTCAGAGTGAAGTTGAAGGTCATTGTGACAAGAGGATAAAATGTCTATGATATGATCATAGAGATGAGTATCTGAGTTACGAGCTTTGGCACACAATTAAGACATTGTGGAAATTGTTTCACAATTAATACTGCCTGGAACACCTAGTATGATGGTGTGCCCGAACATCATAGTTGCACCCTATTGGATATGGTGCGTACCATGATGTCTCTTATCGAATTACCACTATTGTTCATGGGTTAGGCATTAGAGACAAGCGCACTCACTTTAATAGGGCACCACGTAATTCCGTTGAGACGACACCGAACTATGGTTTGGAGAAATCTGAGTTGTTGTTTCTTAAAAGTTTGGGGCTGCGACGCTTATGTGAAAAAGTTTCAGGTTGATAAGCTCGAACCCAAAGTGGATAAAATGCATCTTCATAGCACACCCAAAATAGTTGGGTATACCTCCTAATTCAGATCCGAAAGCAATAGGGATTGTTTCTTGAATTGGGTCCTTTCTCGAGGAAAGGTTTCTCTCGAAAAGTTGAGTGGGAGGATGGTGGAGACTTGATATGGTTATTGAACCATTACTACAACTAGTGTGTAGCAGAGCACAGGAAGTTGCTCCTGTGGCCCCTACACCAATTGAAGTCGAAGCTTATGATAGTGATCATGAAGTTTTGGATCAAGTCACTACCTTACCTCGTAGGGTGACAAGGATGCGTACTGCTTCAGAGTGGTACGGTAATCCTGTCTTGAAGGTCATGTTGCTAGACAACAATGAACCTACGAGCTATGGAGAAGCGATGGTGGGCCCAAATTCTGACAAATGGTTAGAAGCCATGAAATCCGAGATAGGATCCATGTATCATAACAAAGCATGGACTTTGGTGGACTTGATCGATGATTGGCAAGCCATTGAGATAAATGGATCTTTAAGAAGAAGACGGACGTGGATGGTAATGTCACCATCTATGAAGCTCGACTTGTGGGGAAGAGTTTTTCACAAGTTCAAGGAGTTGACTACGATGAGATTTTCTCATCCGTAGCGATGCTTAAAGTCCGTCGGAATCATGTTAGCACAAGCTGCATTTATGAAATCTGGCAGATGGATGTCAAAACGAGTTTCCTTACCAGTTTTCATAAGGAAAGGTTGTATGCGATACAATCATAAATGTTTTGTCGATCCTAAGGATGCTAAAAGGTATGCTGGCTCCAGCGATCCTTCTAAGGACTGGACTAAGCATCTCGGAGTTGGAATATGCACTTTGATAGGATGATCAAAGATTTTGGGTTTATACAAAGTTTATGAGAAACTTGTATTTCCAAAGAAGTGAGTGGGAGCACTATAGAATTTCTGATAAGTATATGTTGTTGACATATTGTTGATCAGAAATGATGTAGAATTTCTGGAAAGCATATAGGGTTATTTGAAAAGTGTTTTTCAATAGAAAACCTGGATTAAGCTACTTGAACATTGAGCATCGAGATCTATAAGGATAGATCAAAATGCTTAATAATACTTTCAAATGAGCACGTACCTTGACATGATCTTGAAAGTGTTCAAGATGGATCAGTCAAAGAAGGAGTTCTTGCCTGAGTTGTAAGGTATGAAGTTAAGACTTAAAGCTCGACCACGGCAGAAAAGAGAGAAAGGACGAAGGCCGTCCCCTATGCTTTAGACGTAGGCTCTACAGTATGCTATGCGAAGTACCGCACCTGATGTGTGCCTTGCCACATGTCTGGCAAGAGGGTACAAAGGTGACCAAGGAGTGGATCATCAGATAGCGGTCAAAATTATCCTTAGAGGAATAAGGATTTGTTTCTCGATTATGGAGGTGATAAAGAGTTCGGCGTAAAGGGTTACGACGATACAAGCTTTAACACTTATCCGAATGACTCTGAGTAGCAAACCGGATACGTATACTGGAACAACCATTTCGAATAGCTCCAAGTGGAGCGTGGAAGCAGCATTCACACTATGACATAGAGATTTGCGAAGTACATATGGATCTGAATGTTGCAGACCCGTTGACTAAAACTTCTCTCTCAAGCAAAACATGATCAAACCCCAGAACTCATTGAGTCTTAATCACATGATGATGTGAACGGGTTTAATGACACTAGTAAACTCTTTGGATGTTGGTCACATGGCGATGTGACCTATCAGTGTTAATCACATGGCAATGTGAACTAGATTATTGACTCTAGTGCAAGTGGGAGACTGTTGGAAATATGCCCTAGAGGCAATAATAAATTAGTTATTATTATATTTCCTTGTTCATGATAATCGTTTAATATCCATGCTATAATTGTATTGATAGGAAATTCAGATACATGTGTGGATACATAGACAACACCATGTCCCTAGTAAGCCTCTAATTAACTAGCTCGTTGATCAATAGATGGTTACGGTTTCCTGACCATGGACATATTGGATGTCGTTGATAACGGGATCACATCATTAGCAGAATGATGTGATGGACAAGACCCAATCCTAAGCCTAGCACAAAGATCGTAGTTCGTATGCTAAAGCTTTTCTAATGTCAAGTATCCTTTCCTTAGACCATGAGATTGTGCAACTCCCGGATACCATAGGAATGCTTTGGGTGTACCAAACGTCACAATGTAACTGGGTGGCTATAAAGGTGCACTACAGGTATCTCCGAAAGTGTCTGTTGGGTTGGCACGAATCGAGACTGGGATTTGTCACTCCGTGTAAACGGAGAGGTATCTCTGGGCCCACTTGGTTGGACATCATCATAATGTGCACAATGTGACCAAGGGGTTGATCACGGGATGATGTTTTACGGAACGAGTAAAGAGACTTGCCGGTAACGAGATTGAACAAGGTATCGGTGTACCGACGATCGAATCTCGGGCAAGTACTATACCGCTAGACAAAGGGAATTGTATACGGGATCGATTGAGTCCTTGACATCATGGTTCATCCGATGAGATCATCATGGAACATGTGGGAGCCAACATGGGTATCCAGATCCCGCTGTTGGTTATTGACCGGAGAACGTCTTGGTCATGTCTGCATGGTTCCCGAACCCGTAGGGTCTACACACTTAAGGTTCGATGACGCTAGGGTTATAAAGGAAGTTTGTATGTGGTTACCGAATGTTGTTCGGAGTCCCGGATGAGATCCTGGACGTCACGAGGAGTTCCAAAATGGTCCGAAGGTAAATATTTATATATAGGAAGTCCTGTTTTGGTCACCGGAAAAGTTTCGGGTTTTTCCGGTAACGTACCGGGACCACTGGGAGGGTCCTGGGGGTCCACCAAGTGGGGCCACCAACCCCGGAGGGCTGCATGGGCCAAGTGTGGGAGAGAACCAGCCCCAGGTGGGCTGGTGCGCCCCCACAAGGGGCCCAAGGCGCAGGGGAGAGTGGGAGGGGGCAAACCCTGGGGCAGATGGGCCCTAAGGCCCACCCCAGGCGCACCTCCCCTCTCTCCCCCTCTGGCCGCCACCCAGATGGGATATGGGGGCTGCCGCCACCCCTGGGGAGGGAACCCAAGAGGGGGCGCAGCCCCCTCCCCTCCCCCTATATATATTTGAGGGTTTTGGGGCTGCCAATACACGAGTTTATTCTCCTGTTGGCGCAGCCCTACCTCTCTTTCTCCTCATATCTCGCAGTGCTTGGCGAAGCCCTGCTGGACTACCACGCTCCTCCATCACCACCATGCCGTTGTGCTGCTGCTGGATGGAGTCTTCCTCAACCTCTCCCTCTCTCCTTGCTGGATCAAGGCGTGGGAGACGTCACCGGGCTGTACGTGTGTTGAACGCGAAGGTGCCGTCCGTTCGGCACTAGGATCTCCGGTGATTTGGATCACGACAAGTACGTCTCCTTCAACCCCGTTCTCTTGAACGCTTCCGCTTAGCGATCTACAAGGGTATGTAGATGCACTCTCCTTCCCCTCGTTGCTGGTTTCTCCATAGATAGATCTTGGTGACACGTAGGAAAATTTTGAATTTCTGCTACGTTCCCCAACAATAACTGCTCCACTATACGAATCCGGTTTACTACTCAGAGTCATCCGGATTAGTGTTAAAGTTTGCATCGACGTAACCCTTTACGATGAACTCTTTTACCACCTCTGTAATCAAGAAAAATTCCTTAGTACACTAGTTACTAAGGATAACTATGACCGTTGTCCTGTGATTCATTCCTGGATCACTCTTGTACCCCTTGACTAACTCATGGAAAGGCACACTTCAGGTGCAGTACACAACACATCATACTGTAGATCCTACGCCTAAAGCATACGGGACGACCTTCATCCTTTCTCTCTCTTTTGTCGTGGTCAGGTCTTGAGTCTTACTCAATACTCTCACCTTATAACACAAACAAGAACTCCTTTGCCGATCTATTTTGAACTCCTTCAAAATCTTGTCACGGTATGTATTCATTTGAAAGTACTATTAAGCATTTTTTATCTATCCTTATAGATCTTGATGCTCAATGTTCAAGTAGCTTAATCTAGGTTTTCCATTTAAAAACACTTCTCAGACAACCTATATGCTTTCCAGAAATTCTACATCATTTCTGATCAACAATATATCAACAACATATACTCATCAGAAATTCTATAGTGCTCCCACTCACTTCTTTGGAAATACAAGTTTATCATAAACTTTGTATAAACCCAAAATCTTTGATCATCTCATCAAAGCGTATATTCCAAACCCGAGATTCTTACTCCAGTCCTTAGAAGGATTGCTGGAGCTTTGCATACTTATTAGCATCTTTTAGGATTGACAAAACCTTCTGGTTGTATCATATACAACCTTTCCTCAAGAAAATCATCGAGGAAACAATGTTTTTTGACATCCTATCTTCAAAATTACAAAAATAATGCAGTAACTGCTAATATAATTCCAACAGACTCTTAGCATCGCTATGAGTGAGAAAGTCTCACCGTAGTCAACTCCTTGAACTTGTCGAAAAACTTCTTAGCGACAAGTCGAGCTTCCTTAATGGTGACACTTACCACCATTGTCCTTCTTCCTTTTAAAATCCATCTTTACCCAACAGCCTTACGATCATCAAGTAGTTCTTCCAAAGTCTACACTTTGTTTTCATACATGGATCCTCTCACGGATTTTATGGCCTCGAGCCATTCGTGGAATCCAGGCCCACTGAGGGAGTCCTGGATTAGGGGATCCTCGGACAGCCGGACTATGTACTTGTGCCGGACTGTTGGACTATGAAGATACAAGATTAAAGACTTCGTCCCGTGTCTGGGTGGGACTCTCCTTTGCGTGGAAGGCAAGCTTGGCAATTCGGATATGTAGATCTCCTTCTCTGTAACCGACTCTGTGTAACCCTAGCCCCCTCCGATGTCTATATAAACCGGAGGGTTTGGTCCGTAGGACAACAACAATCATAATCATAGGCTAGCTTCTAGGTTTAGCCTCTATGATCTCGTGGTAGATCAACTCTTGTAATACTCATATAATCAAGATCAATCAAGCAGGAAGTAGGGTATTACCTCCATCGAGAGGGCCCGAACCTGGGTAAACATTGTGTTCCCCGCCTCTTGTTACCATTAGCCTTAGACGCATAGTTCGAGACCCCCTACCCAAGTTCCGTCGGTTTTGACACCGACACCCACCATCGCTTCTCCATAGCTCGTAGGTTCATTGTTGTCTAGCAACATGACCTCCAAGACAGGATTACATATCACTCTAAAGTAGTACGCATCCTTGTCGACTTACGAGATTTGGTAGTGACTTGATCCGAAGTTTCATGATCACTATCATAAGCTTCCACTTGAATTGGTGTAGGCGCCACAAGAACAACTTCATGTGCCCTGCTACACAATAATTGAAGTGATGGTTCAGTAACCTCATCAAGTCTCCACCATCCTCCCGCTCAATTCTTTCGAGAGAAACTTTTCCTCGAGAAAGGTCCCATTTCTAGAAACAATCACTTTTGCTTCCGGATCTGAAATAGGAGGTATACCCAACTGTTTTGGGTGTCCTATGAAGATGCATTTATCCTCTTTAGGTTCGGGCTTATCAGGCTAAAACTTTTCACATAAGCGCCGCTACCCCAAACTTTTAAGAAACGACAGCTTAGGTTTCTCTAAACCATAGTTCATACGGTGTCATCTCAACGGAATTAGGTGGTGCCCTATTGAAAGTGAATGCGGTTGTCTCTAATGTCTAACCCATAAACGATAGTGGTACTTCGATAAGAGACATCATGGTATGCACCATATCCAATAGGGTGCAGCTATGATGTTCACACACACCATCACACTATGGTGTTCAAGGCGATATTAGTTGTGAAACAATTTCCACAATGTCTTAATTGTGTACCAAACTCGCGACTCAGATATTCATCTCTATCATCATATCATAAACATTTTATACTCTTGTCACGACGATCTTCAACTTCACTCTGAAATTACTTGAACCTTTCAATAATTCAGACTTGTGTTTCATCAAGTAAATATACTTAGCATCTACTCAAATCATCTGTGAAGTAAGAACTTAACGATATCCACTGCGTGCCTCAGCACTCATTGGACTGCACACATCAAAATGTATTACTTCCAACAAGTTGCTTTCTTGTTCCATCTTACTGAAAACGAGGCCTTTCAGTCATCTTGCCCATGTGGTATGTGAGGGAGTCCTGGATTAGGGGGTCCTCGGACAGCCGGACTATGTACTTGTGCCGGAATGTTGGACTGTGAAGATACAAGATTGAAGACTTCGTCCCGTGTCCGGGTGGGACTCTCCTTTGCATGGAAGACAAGCTTGGCAATTTGGATATGTAGATCTCCTTCTCTGTAACCGACTCTGTGTAACCCTAGCCCCCTCCGGTGTCTATATAAACCGGAGGGTTTGGTCTGTAGGACAACAACAATCATAATAATAGGCTAGTTTCTAGGGTTTAGACTCTATGATCTCGTGGTAGATCAACTCTTGTAATACTCATATCATCAAGATCAATCAAGCAGGAAGTAGGGTATTACCTCCATCGAGAGGGCCCGAACCTGGGTAAAAATTGTGTCCCCCGCCTCCTGTTACCATTAGCCTTAGATGCATAGTTCGGGACCCCCTACCCGAGATCCGCCGGATTTGACACCGACACCCATCATCACTTCTCCATAGCTCGTAGGTTCATTGTTGTCTAGCAACATGACCTCCAAGACGGGATTACATACCACTCTGAAGTAGTACGCATCCTTGTCGACTTACGAGGTTTGGTAGTGTAACGCCCGAATAATTATGCTGCAGTAAGTCCATGCTAACGATGCCATGTCATCACATTTCTGTTGCTAATCTTCATTTGGTCCAAATCACGATTCAAATTCAAAACCGAGTTTAAAGCCAAAATTCAAATTTGTCAAACGAGAAAACCAAAATGTTCATAGTTTGTCAAATTTTCCATAACCAATTATGGTGGTGAGCCAACATTTTTGCAAAGTAGTTTAAGGCCCTAATCTATTTAAAACAGTTATTTAAAAGGTTAAATTTTAAAAAAAGAGAAGG
>NC_057801.1:772899294-772926275 GCF_018294505.1 Triticum aestivum
TAGCCCGAAAATATCTCCCCACTCCCCTCGCACGATCCCCTCTCCCTCGAACCCGCCTCTCTCTCCCGCCCTCTCGATCGGATCGGGGCAACCCCGACCGGCCCCGTCAATCGCTGCCGCCGCTCGGAGACCCGCCCCCTCGTCGGACGCGTCGCCTTCCTCCTCGGCGCACCCCCACTCGACTGGTTCTAGATCGGGGAGGGGTCCGACCCCGTGCCACCCCGCGGCGCTCCCGTCGCTCGTTCCCGGTGCCGCCCCGCCGCCGCTGCGGCTCACACCCTCGACGCGTCGGCCTCGTCCACGTCGCCTCCCCGCCTCTCCTCCGACACCCGCAGCGCCCCGAGGCCGACGTCGCCACCCATCGCCGCTCGCCGTCGCCTCGCCTCCTCATCTCTCCCCCATCGGCTCCGTCGAGCCTCGCCGACCCCTACTTGGCAACGGCCGTGAGCGCCCCCCTCTCTCTCCATCTCCCCTCTCTCTCCGTCGTCCCGAGCGCCACTGCACTGGCGCACACGCCTGCCGCGGCTGTGTTCGCCGGCGCCTCGTCCGCTCGCGCGCTCCCTGTTGCCCCGTTCGGGTGCACGGGCGCCCACACCCGCAGCTCCCGTAACCCCTGCGCCCGTTAACCCTCGTGGCCTCTTGGGCCACTTACAAGCGGGGCTCGCCCCTGTTAGAAAAAAAAAGAGAACCAAAAAGAATATGTATAAATAAAAATAAAAATAATTTAATTAATTAATTAATCCTGTTAATTAACACAAATTAATTATGTTTAATTGACGTAATTGCATATTAGTCTAATTAAATTTGTTTAGTTAAATGTGCCAATGACAAACGGGCCCCACTGCCGTGTTTGACCCGTCAACGGTCAGTGTTGACCGCTGACGTCATGATGATATCGTGCTGATGCAATAACCCCATTTTAGATTTAGTAATAATTTTAGAAAAGGTTTAAACCTTTGAAAAATCATATAAACTAAACCGTAGCTTGGATGAAAAACTTTTCTTCATGAAAGTTTCTTAGAACGGCGAGACGAATCCGAATACGCGGTCTGTTTGCCCGTCACACATCCCTAATATAGCAAACATGCAACTTTTCCCCTCCGGTTCATCTGTCTGAGAGACGTCCGGAACCGGGAAAACTTTCCTAGATGTTCCCCCTTCGCCAGTACCGCCTAGCGCTGCGTTAGAACACTTCTAGCCTCGCTTATTGTCTTGTTATGCACTTGTCTGCTATGTATTTACCGTTTCATCCCGCTCTTCTCTCCGGTAGACCCCGATACCGATGCTGATGTCCCTGTGATCGACTACGTCAACGACGACCCTCCTTCTTGCCTGAGCAACCAGGCAAGCCCCCCCCTTTGATCATCTTGATATCGCCCATTTTATACTCTCATGCTTGCATTAGATTTTGCTACTGTATTTGATTGCTCCTATTCTAATGCATAGCCTGCTTTTGTACCTGCTTATTGTTACCAACATGCTTATCCTAAACTGCTTAGTATAGGTTGGCTAGTGATCCATCAGTGACCCCCACTTGTCCTTGTTGCCCCTGCTTCATCATCGACGCCTCGATCGACATGATCGACGACCAGAGCCCGACACCTCATATCACATCACGCCCCTTTAGTTGCTCGACTCTGCAGAGCTACTATCGAGTGCCGAGGGTGATCCCTCATAACGTACTCCTGATGATAATTCTGTAGTGTAGCTATTCGGTCGTGGTCATCGAGGGTGATTCCCTCTTTCACCATTCCCGATACGGCTCTGTCGTTCAACACCTCAAGTGTGAACCTCGAGGGTGGTCCCTCTTACGTTCACCTTCATGATTACATTGAGTGGAATCCACCGGGGGTGATTCCTCGGGTTTTCCCCTTGATGTCTGGACACACAGTTACCTTGACTTCACTTGAGACTGCTGTGAAAGCCGGGCGGGCCCGGAGAGCACCCGTGCGATGTGACAGTGGCAGCTGGCTGTTTAGCGGTATCACCCAGGAGGGGGTGATAGCTCCAGACTTGTCCCGACAGCCGTCACTCCTTTTAATAATGCACTATCAGGTTTGGGTATTTGTTCTGAGTTGGCCTTTGGCCTTTACGCACTAACCACCACGCGAGAATAGTTATGGGCCTCGATGTCGCAGTTGTTGGGAACGTAGTAATTTCAAAAATTTTCTACGCACACGCAAGATCATGGTGATGCATAGCAACGAGAGGGGAGAGTGTAATCTACATACCCTTGTAGATCGAAAGCGGAAGCGTTAGAACAACGCAGTTGATGAAGTCGTACGTCTTCACGGCCCGACCGATCAAGCACCGAAACTACGACACCTCCGAGTTCTAGCACACGTTCAGCTCGATGACGTCCCTCGAACTCCGATCCAGCCGAGTGTCGAGGGAGAGTTCCGTCAGCACGACGGCGTGGTGACGATCTTGATGTTCTACCGTCGCAGGGCTTCGCCTAAGCACCGCTACAATATTATCGAGGAGGACTATGGTGGAGGGGGGCCCCGCACACGGCTAATAGATCTCAAGGATCAATTGATGTTGTTTGGGGTGCCCCCCTGCCCCCATATATATAGGAGCAAGGGGGGAGGTGGCTGGCCTATGGAGGAGGCGCACCAAGGGGGGAGTCCTACTCCCAGAGTAGGACTCCTCCTTTCCTTGTTGGAGAAGGAAAGAGGAGGAGTAGGACTCCTCCTTTCCTTGTTGGAGAAGGAAAGAGGAGGAGAGGGAGAAGGAAAAGTGGGCTGCCCCCCTTGTCCAATTCGGACCAGAGGGGGGGGGGGGCGCAGGCCTCCTTCCTTTTGGCCTCTCTCCTCTATTCCCGTATGGCCCAATAAGGCCCATATACTCCCCGGCGAATTCCCGTAACTCTCCGGTACTCCGAAAAATACCCGAATCACTCGGAACCTTTCCGAACTCCGAATATAGTCGTCCAATATATTGATCTTTACGTCTCGACCATTTCGAGACTCCTCGTCATGTCCCCGATCTCATCCGGGACTCCGAACTCCTTCGGTACATCAAAACTCATAAACTCATAATATAACTGTCATCGAAACCTTAAGCGTGCGGACCCTACGGGTTCGAGAACAATGCAGACATGACCTAGAACTATTCTCGGTCAATAACCAATAGCGGAACCTGGATGCTCATATTGGCTCCCACATATTCTACGAAGATCTTTATCGGTCAAACCGCATAACAACATACCTTGTTCCTTTTGTCATCGGTATGTTACTTGTCCGAGATTCGATCGTCAGTATCCAATACCTAGTTCAATCTCATTACTGGCAAGTCTCTTTACTCGTTACGTAAAGCATCATTCCGTAACTAACTCATTAGCTACATTGCTTGCAAGGCTTATAGTGATGTGCATTACCGAGAGGGCCCAGAGATACCTCTCTGACAATCGGAGTGACAAAACCTAATCTCGAAATACGCCAACCCAACATGTACCTTTGGAGACACCTGTAGTACTCCTTTATAATCACCCAGTTACGTTGTAACGTTTGGTAGCACCCAAAGTGTTCCTCCGGTAAACGGGAGTTGCATAATCTCATAGTTACAGGAACATGTATAAGTCATGAAGAAAGCAATAGCAACATATTAAATGATCAAGTGCTAGGCTAACGGATTGGGTCATGTCAATTACATCATTCTCCTAATGATGTGATCCCATTAATCAAATAACAACACATGTCTATGGTTAGGAAACATAACCATCTTTGATCAATGAGCTAGTCAAGTAGAGGTATACTAGTGACGTTATGTTGGTCTATGTATTCACACATGTATTATGTTTCCGGTTAATACAATTCTAGCATGAATAATAAACATTTATCATGATATAAGGAAATAAATAATAACTTTATTATTGCCTCTAAGGCATATTTCCTTCAGTCTCCCACTTGCACTAGAGTCAATAATCTAGGTCACATCATCATGTGATTCAACACCAATATTCACATCCGTATGTGATTAACACCCATAGTTCACATCGTCATGTGATCAACACCCAAAGGGTTTACTAGAGTATGATCATGTTTTGCTCGTGAGAGAAGTTTAGTCTACGGGTCTGTCACATTCAGACCCGTATGTATTTTGCAAATATTCTATGTCTATAATGCTCTGCATGGAGCTACTCTAGCTAATTGCTCCCACTTTCAATATGTATCCAGATTGAGACTTAGAGTTATCTGGATCGGTGTAAAAGCTTGCACCGATGTAACTTTTTACGATGGGCTCTTTTATCACCTCCATAATCGAGATGTATTACCTTTCCTCACTAAGGATATTCTTGACCGCTGTCCAGTGATCTACTATTAGATCAAAATTGTATACCTTTGCCAAACACAGAGCGAGGTATACAATAGGTCTGGTTCACAGCATAACATACATTATAGAACCTATGACTGAGGCATAGGGAATGACTTTTCATTCTCTTTCTATTTTCTGCCATAGTCGGGTTTTGAGTCTTACTCAACTTCACACCTTGCAGCATAGGCAAGAACTCTTTCTTTGACTGTTCCATTTTGAACTATTTCAAAATCTTGTCAAGGTATGTACTCATTGAAAATCTTATCAAGCGTCTTGATCTATCTCAATAGATCTTGATGCTTAATATGTAAGCAGCTTCACTGAGGTCTTTCTTTGAAGAACTCCTTTCAAACACTCCTTTATGCTTTGCAGACTAATTCTACATTATTTCCGATCAACAATATGTCATTCACATATACTTATCGGAAATGTTGTAGTGCTCCCACTCACTTTCTTGAAAATACAGGTCTTTCCAAAAGTCCGTATAAAAACATATGCTTTGATCAACTCATCAAAGCGTATATTCCAACTCCAAGATGCTTGCACCAGTCCATTGATGGATTGCTGGAGCTTGCACACTTTGTTAGCATCTTTAGGATTGACAAAAACTATCTGGCTGCATCATATACAACTCTTCTTTAATAAATCCATTAAGGAATGCAGTTTTGACATCCATTTGCCAGATTTCATAAAATGTGGCAATTGCTAACATGATTCAGACAGACTTAAGCTTCGATACGAGTGAGAAAATCTCATCGTATTCAATACCTTGAACATGTTGAAAACCTTTTGCAACAAGTCGAGCTTAGTAGATAGTAACACTACTATCAGTGTCCGTCTTCCTCTTGAAGATCCATTTATTTAACATGGCTTGCTGATCATCGAGCAAGTCAATCAAAGTCCATACTTTGTTCTCATACATGGATCCTATCTCAGATTTCATGGCCTCAAGCCATTTCGCGGAATCTGGGCTCATCATCGCTTCCTCATAGTTCGTAGGTTCATCATGGTCTAGAACGGGATTATCGTACCACTTTGGTGCGGATCTTATTCTGGAAGACCTACGAGGTTCGGTAGTAACTTGATCTGAAGCTTCATGATCATCATCATTAACTTCCTCACTAATCGGTGTAGGCATCACAGGAACTGATTTCTATGATGAACTACTTTCCAATTTGGGAGAAGGTACAATTACCTTATCAAGTTCTACTTTCCTCCCACTCACTTCTTTTGAGATAAACTCCTTCTCTAGAAAGGATCCATCTTAGCAACGAATCTTGCTTTCGGATCTGTGATAGAAGGTGTACCCAATAGTTACCTTTGGGTATTCTATGAAGACGCACTTCTCCGATTTGGGTTCAAGCTTATCAGGTGAAAACTTTTTCACATAAGCATCGCAGCCCCAAACTTTAAGAAACGACAACTTTGGTTTCTCGCCAAACCACAGTTCATAAGGCGTCGTCTCAACGGATTTTGATGGTGCCCTTTTTTTAAAGTGAATGCAACTGTCTCTAATGCATCACCCCAAAACGATAGTGGTAAATCGGTAAGATACATCATAGATCGCACCATATCCAATAAAGTGCGGTTACGACGTTCGGACACACCGTTACGCTGTGGTGTTCCAGGTGGCATGAGTTTGTGAAACTATTCCACATTGTTCTAATTGAAGACCAAACTCGTAACTCAAATATTTGTCACCGCGATCAAATTGCAGAAACTTTATTTTCTTGTTATGATGATTCTCCACTTCACTCTAAAATTATTTGAACCTTTCAAATGTTTCAGACTTGTGCTTCATTAAGTAGATATACTCATATCTGCTCAAATCATCTTGTGAAGGTCAGAAAATAACGATACCCGCCACGAGCATCAACACTCATTGGACCATATACATCGGTATGTATTATTTCCATCAAGTCAGTAGCTCGTTCCATTGTTCCGGAGAACGGAGTTTTAGTCATCTTGCCCAAAAGGCACGGTTCGCAAGCATCAAATGATTCATAACCAAGAGATTCCAAAAATCCATCTTTATGGAGTTTCTTCATGCGCTTTACACTGATATGACCCAAACGGCAGTGCCACAAATAAGTTGCACTACCATTATCAACTTTGCATCTTTTGGCATCAATATTATGAATATGTGTATTACTACGATCGAGATCCAACAAACTATTTTCATTGGATGTATGGCCATCGAAGGTTTTATTCATGTAAATAGAACAACAATTATTCTTTGACTTTAAATGAATAGCCGTATCGCAATAAATATGATCAAATCATATTCATGCTCAACACAAACGTCAAATAACATTTATTTAGGTTTAACACTAATCCCGAAAGTATAGGGAGTGTGCGATGATGATCATATCAATCTTGGAACCACTTCCAACACACATCGTCACTTCACCCTCAACTAGTCTCTGTTTATTCTGTAACTCCTGTTTCAAGTTACTAATATTTAGCAACCGAACAAGTATCAAATACTCAGGGGCTACTATAAACACTAGTAAGGTACACATCAATAACCTGTATATCAAATATACCCTTGTTCACTTTGCCATCCTTCTTATCCACCAAATATTCAGGGCATTTCCACTTCCAGTGACCATTTCCTTTGCAGTAGAAGCACTCAGTTTCAGGCTTTGGTTCAGCTTTGGGCTTCTTCGCGGGAGTGACAACTTGCTTGTCATTCTACTTGGAGTTTCCCTTTCTTTCCCTTTGCCCTTTTCTCGAAACTAGTGATCTTGTCAACCATCAATACTTGATGCTCTTTCTTGATTTCTACCTTCGTCGATTTCAACATCACGAAAAGCTCGGGAATCATTTTCGTCGTCCCTTGCATACTGTAGTTCATCACAAAGTTCTACTAACTTGGTGATGGTGACTAGAGAACTCTGTCAATCACTATCTTATCTGGAAGATTAACTCCCACTTGATTCAAGTGATTGTAGTACCCAGTCAATCTGAGCACATGCTCACTAGTTGAGCGATTCTCCTCCATCTTTTAGCCATAGAACTTGTTGGAGACTTCATATCTCTCAACTCGGGTATTTGCTTGAAATATTAACTTCAACTCCTGGAACATCTCATATGGTCCATGACGTTCAAAACGTCTTTGAAGTCCCGATTCTAAGCCGTTAAGCATGGTGCACTAAACTATCAAGTAGTTATCATATTGAGCTAGCCAAACGTTCATAACATCTGCATCTGCTCATGCAATAGGTCTGTCACCTAGTGGTGCATTAAGGACATAATTCTTCTGTGCAGCAATGAGGATAAACCTCAGATCACGGATCCAATCCGCATCATTGCTACCAACATTTTTCAACACAATTTTCTCTAGGAACATATCAAAATAAACATAAGAAAACAACAATGCAAGCTATTGATCTACAACATAATTTGCAAAATACTACCAGGACTAAGTTCATGATAAATTTAAGTTCAATTAATCATATTACTTAAGAACTCCCACTTAGATAGACATCCCTCTAATCCTCTAAGTGATTACGTGATCCATATCAACTACACCATGTCTGATCGTCACGTGAGATGGAGAAGTTTCAACAGTGAACATCAATATGTTGATCATATCTACTATATGATTCACGCTCGACCTTTCGGTCTCCGTGTTCGGCCATATCTGTTATATGCTAGGCTCGTCAAGTTTAACCTGAGTATTCCGCGTGTGCAACTGTTTTGCACCCGTTGTATTTGAACGTAGAGCCTATCACACCTGATCATCACGTGGTGTGTCAGCACGAAGAACTTTCGCAACGGTGCATACTCAGGGAGAACACTTCTTGATAATTTAGTGAGAGATCATCTTAAAATGCTACCGTCAAACTAAGCAAAATAAGATGTATAAAAGATAAACATCACATGCAATCAATATAAGTGATATGATATGACCATCATCATCTTGTGCTTGTGATCTCCATCTCCAAAGTACTGTCATGATCTCTATCGTTACCGGCACGACACCATGATCTTCATCATCTTGATCTATATCAATGTGTCGTCACATGGTCGTCTCTCCAACTATTGCTCTTGCAACTATTGCTATCGTATAGCAATAAAGTAAAGCAATTATTTGGCACTTGCATCTTATGCAACAAAGAGACAACCATAGGGCTTCTGCCAGTTGCTGATAACTTCAACACAACATGATCATCTCATACAACAACTTATATCTCATCACGTCTTGACCATATCACATCACAACATGCCCTGCAAAAACAAGTTAGACGTCCTCTACTTTGTTGTTGCAAATTTTACGTGGCTGCTACGGGCTGAGCAAGAACCGTTCTTACCTACGCATCAAAACCACAACGATAGTTCGTCAAGTTAGTGATGTTTTAACCTTCTCAAGGACCGGGCGTAGCCACACTCGGTTCAACTAAAGTTGGAGAAACAGACACCCGCTAGTCACCTGTGTGCGAAGCACGGCGGTAAAACCCAGTCTCGCGTATGTGTACGCGTAATGTCGGTCTGGGCCGCTTCATCCAACAATACCGCTGAACCAAAGTATGACATGCTGGTAAGCAGTATGACTTATATCGCCCACAACTCACTTGTGTTCTACTCGTGCAAATAACATCGACGCATAAAACCTGGCTCTGATACCATTGTTGGGGAACGTAGTAATTTCAAAAATTTCCTACGCACACGCAAGATCATGGTGATGCATAGCAACGAGAGGGGAGAGTGTAATCTACATACCCTTGTAGACCGAAAGCGAAAGTGTTAGAACAACGCGGTTGATGTAGTCGTACGTCTTCACGGCCCGACCGATCAAGCACCGAAACTACGGCACCTCCGAGTTCTAGCACACGTTCAGCTCGATGACGTCCCTCGAACTCCGATCCAGCCAAGTGTCGAGGGAGAGTTCCGTCAGCACGACGGCGTGGTGACGATCTTGATGTTCTACCGTCGCAGGGCTTCGCCTAAGCACCGCTACAATATTATCGAGGAGGACTATGGTGGAGGGGGGCACCACACACGGCTAATAGATCTCAAGGATCAATTGTTGTTGTTTGGGGTGCCCCCCTGCCCCCATATATATAGGAGCAAGGGGGGAGGTGGCCGGCCTATGGAGGAGGCGCACCAAGGGGGGAGTCCTACTCCCACCGGGAGTAGGACTCCTCCTTTCCTTGTTGGAGAAGGAAAGAGGAGGAGTAGGACTCCTCCTTTCCTTGTTGGAGAAGGAAAGAGGAGGAGAGGGAGAAGGAAAAGTGGGCTGCCCCCTTGTCCAATTCGGACCAGAGGGGGGGCGCAGGCCTCCTTCCTTTTGGCCTCTCTCCTCTATTCCCGTATGGCCCAATAAGGCCCATATACTCCCCGGCGAATTCCCGTAACTCTCCGGTACTCCGAAAAATACCCGAATCACTCGGAACCTTTCCGAACTCCGAATATAGTCGTCCAATATATCGATCTTTACGTCTCGACCATTTCGAGACTCCTTGTCATGTCCCCGATCTCATCCGGGACTCCGAACTCCTTCGGTACATCAAAACTCATAAACTCATAATATAACTGTCATCGAAACCTTAAGCGTGCGGACCCTACGGGTTCGAGAACAATGTAGACATGACCTAGAACTATTCTCGGTCAATAACCAATAGTGGAACCTGGATGCTCATATTGGCTCCCACATATTCTACGAAGATCTTTATCGGTCAAACCGCATAACAACATACGTTGTTCCCTTTGTCATCGGTATGTTACTTGTCCGAGATTCGATCGTCAGTATCCAATACCTAGTTCAATCTCGTTACTGGCAAGTCTCTTTACTCGTTACGTAATGCATCATTCCGTAACTAACTCATTAGCTACATTGCTTGCAAGGCTTATAGTGATGTGCATTACCGAGAGGGCCCAGAGATACCTCTCCGACAATCGGAGTGACAAAAACTAATCTCGAAATACGCCAACCCAACATGTACCTTTGGAGACACCTGTAGTACTCCTTTATAATCACCCAGTTACGTTGTGACGTTTGGTAGCACCCAAAGTGTTCCTTCGGTAAATAGGAGTTGCATAATCTCATAGTTATAGGAACATGTATAAGTCATGAAGAAAGCAATAGCAACATAGTAAACGAACAAGTGCTAGGCTAACGGAATGGGTCATGTCAATCACATCATTCTCCTAATGATGTGATCCCATTAATCAAATAACAACACATGTCTATGGTTAGGAAACACAACCATCTTTGATCAATGAGCTAGTCAAGTAGAGGTATACTAGTGACGTTATGTTGGTCTATGTATTCACACATGTATTATGTTTCCGGTTAATACAATTCTAGCATGAATAATAAACATTTATCATGATATAAGGAAATAAATAATAACTTTATTATTGCCTCTAGGGCATATTTCCTTCAGCAGTATCAGCCAAAGCTTTGTCAGACGTCCAGTTCAGCATTCTGGCACGATCGGATCGTGCTGGCCATTCGAGGCGGTGCTGGTATCCACCCTGCACACAGCAACCCGGAGTGCTGCGGGCGATGGGCCCAAGACCCCAGAGTGCTTAGGATGTAGACCGACGGGGACTTCTCTGCTGAGCCTAGGTAGGGCTGCGACGTGTTGATCTTCCGAGGGCGGGCATTGACCCCAAAAAGGTGTGTCCGACCAGAGTGATCGAGCGTGTTGGGTAACGTGGTGCACCCCTGCAGGGAAGATCTTTATTCGAATACCGTGTCCTCGGTAATGGACGTTCAGACTTGTATCCTGATCTTATACAACTAGAAATGGATACTTGATATGCGATGGATATGTGGCTCCGGGATTGCTTTCTCGCAGGGAGTCGAGGAAGGATCTCTGGGCATTAATGTTACAACATGCTTGTTAATTATAAACTGCTATTCTTTACTCTTCTACATGCTATAAGATGCTCGGAGCTGCGTGAAGATGCTAGTCTTTGATAGGCTAGGTCCTCCCCCTCTATTCTGGCATTCTGCAGTTCAGTCCATAGATACAAACCTTCCATTTGATACCAGTGCATACTTAGTATAGATCTGATGCTTGCGAGTACTTTGGATGGGTACTCATGGTTGCTTTGCTCCCCCTTTTCCCCCTTCCTTCTTCTTTCTGGTTGATGCAACCAGATGGTGGATCCTTGGAGCCAGATGCCACCGCCGACGGATACTACTACATGGAGGCCGCCGAAGACCAGGAGTAGTTAGGAGATCCCAGGCAGGAGGCCTTGCCTCTTCGATCATGTTGCTTTTGTGCTAGCCTTCTTAAGGCATCCCTGTTTAACTTATGTCTGTACTCAGATATTGTTGCTTCCACTGACTCTTGTCTATCGAGCTTTTTGTATTCGAGCCCTTGAGGCCCCTGGCTTGTAATATAAAGCTTGTATTATTTTCTTTGTGTCTAGAGTTGTGTTGTGATATCTTCCCGTGAGCCCCTGATCTTGATCGTACACATTTGCGTGTATGATTAGTGTACGATTGAATCGGGGGCGTCACAGGTAGTGACTTGATCCGAAGTTTCATGATCACTATCATAAGTTTCCACTTGAATTGGTGTAGGCGCCACAAGAACAATTTCCTGTTCCCTGCTACACACTAATTGAAGTGATGGTTCAGTAACCTCATCAAGTCTCCACCATCCTCCCACTCAATTCTTTCGAGAGAAACTTTTCCTCGAGAAAGGACCCGTTTCTAGAAACAATCACTTTTGCTTCCGGATCTGAAATAGGAGGTATACCCAACTGTTTTGGGTGTCCTATGAAGATGCATTTATCCTCTTTAGGTTCGGGCTTCTCAGGCTAAAACTTTTCACATAAGCGTCGCAGCCCCAAACTTTTAAGAAATGACAACTTAGGTTTCTCCAAACCATAGTTCATACGGTGTCATCTCAATGGAATTACGTGGTGCCCTATTTAAAGTGAATGTGGTTGTCTCTAATGTCTAACCCGTAAACGATAGTGGTACTTCGATAAGAGACATCATGGTATGCACCATATCCAATAGGGTGCAGCCATGATGTTCGGACACACCTTCACACTATGGTGTTCCAAGCGATATTAGTTGTGAAACAATTTCCATGATGTCTTAATTGTGTACAAAACTCGCAACTCAGATATTCATCTCTATGATCATATCATAGACATTTTAACCTCTTGTCACGACGATCTTCAACTTCACTCTGAAATTACTTCAACCTTTCAATAATTCAGACTTGTGTTTCATCTAGTAAATATAGTTAGCATCTACTCAACGATATCCACTGCGTGCCTCAGCACTCATTGGACTGCATACACCAAAATGTATTACTTCCAACAAGTTTCTTACTTGTTCCATCTTACTGAAAATGAGGCCTTTCAGTCATCTTTCCCATGTGGTATGTGAGGGAGTCCTGGATTAGGGGGTCCTCAGACAGCCGGACTATGTACTTGTGCCGGACTGTTGGACTATGAAGATACAAGATTGAAGACTTCGTCCTGTGTCTGGGTGGGACTCTCCTTTGCATGGAAGGCAAGCTTGGCAATTCGGATATGTAGATCCCCTTCTCTGTAACCGACTCTGTGGAACCCTAGCCCCCTCCGGTGTCTATATAAACCGGAGGGTTTGGTCCGTAGGACAACAACAATCATAATCATAGGCTAGCTTCTAGGGTTTAGCCTCTATGATCTCGTGGTAGATCAACTCTTCTAATACTTATCATCAATATCATTCAAGCAGGAAGTAGGGTATTACCTACATTGAGAGGGCCCGAACCTGGGTAAACATTGTGTCCCCCGCCTCCTGATACCATTAGCCTTAGACGCATAGTTCGGGACCCCCTACCCAAGATCCGCCGGTTTTGACACCGACAGTATGATTTGCATGTCTCAAGTGATTCAAAATCAAATGTGTCCAAACGATCCATCTGCATGGAGTTTCTTCATGCATATATACCAATAGACATGGTTCCATGTCTCAAACTTTTCAAAAACGAGTGAGTCCAAAGATCCATCAACATGGAGCTTCTTCATGCGTTTTATACCAATATGACTCAAATGGCAGTGACACAAGTATGTGGTAATATCATTACTATCTTATATCTTTTGGCATGAACATGTGTATCACTATGATCGAGAATCAATAAACCATTCATTTTAGGTGCAAGACCATTGAAGATATTATTCAAATGAACATAGTAACCATTATTCTCCTTAAATGAATAACCATATTGCAATAAACATAATCCAATCATGTCTATGCTCAACACAAACACCAAATAACAATTATATTTAGGTTTAACACCAATCCCAGTGGTAGAGGGAGCGTGTGATGTTTGATCACATCAACCATGGAAACACTTCCAACACATATCGTCATCTCACCTTTAGCTACTCTCCTTTTATTCCGTAGCTTTTTATTTTGAGTTACTAACACTTAGCAACCGGACCAGTATCTAATACCCTGGTGTTACTAGGAGTACTAGTAAAGTACACATTAATATAATGTATATCCGATATACTTCTGTCGACCTTGCCAGCCTTCTCATCTACCAAGTATCTAGGGTAGTTCTGCTTCAGTGACCGTTCCCCTCATTACAGAAGAACTTTTTCTCGGGTTTGGGTTCAACCTTGGGTTTCTTCACTAGAGTAGCAACTGATTTGCCGTTTCATGAAGTATCCCATCTTGTCCTTGCCCTTCTTGAAACTCGTGGTTTTACTAACCATCAACAATTGATGCTCCTATTTGATTTCTACTTTCGTAGTGTCATACATCACGAATAGTTCAAGGATCATCATATTTATCCCTGATATGTTAGAGTTCATTGATGACCCACAAGTGTAGGGGATCAATTGTAGTCTTTTCGATAAGTAAGAGTGTCGAACCCAACGAGGAGCAGAAGTTTTCATTAAGGTTTTCTCTGCAAGCACTGAAATTGTAGGTGATAGATAGTTTCGTGATATGATAAATAGTAATGGGTAACAAGTATATAAAGTAAATAAAGTGCAGCAAGGTGGCCCAATCCTTTATGCAGCAAAGGATAAGCCTGGACAATTTCTAATAATGAGAAAGGAGCTCCCGAGGACACATGGGAGTTATCGTCAAGCTAGTTTTCATCACGTTCATATGATTCGCGTTCGGTACTTTGATAATTTGATATGTGGGTGGACCGGTACTTGGGTACTGCCTTTACTTGGACAAGCATCCCACTTATGATTAACCCCTATTGCAAGCATCCGCAACTACAAAAGAAGTATTAAGGTAAACCTAACCACAACATTAAACATATGGATCTATATCAGCCCCTAACGAAGCAAAAATAAACTAGGGTTTAAGCTTCTATCACTCTAGCAACCCATCATCTACTTATTACTTCCCCATGCCTTGCTCTAGGCCCAAATAATGGTGAAGTGTCATGTAGTCGACGTTCACATAACACCACTAGAGGAAAAGACAACATACATCTCATCAAAATATCGAACGAATACCAAATTCACATGACTACTAATAGCAGGACTTCACCCATGTCCTCAGGAACAAACGTAACTACTCGCAAAGCATATTCATGTTCATAATCAGAGGAGTAATAATATGCATAAAGGATCTGAACATATGATCTTCCACCAAGTAAACCAATTAGCATCAACTACAAGGAGTAATCAACACTACTAGCAGCCCACATGTACCAATTTGTGGTATTGATACAAGATTGGATACAAGAGATGAACTAGGGTTTTGAGAGGAGATGGTGCTGGTGAAGATGTTGATGGAGATTGACCCTCTCCCGCTAAGAGGGTCGTTGGTGATGACGTTGGTGATAATTTCCCCCTCCCGGAGGGAAGTGTCCCCGGCAGAACAGGTCCGCCAGAGCCCTAGATTGATTCCACCAAGGTTCCGCCTCGTGGTGGCGGAGTTTCGTCCCGTAAGCTTGCCCCCGATTTTTTCCAGGGTAAAAGCTCTAATATAGAAGAAGATAGACACCGGAGGCCCACCAGGGGGCCCAGGAGATAGGGGGCGCGCCCTATAGGGGGGGCGCCCTCCTCTCTCCTGGACAGAGTGTGGGCCCCCTGGTGTATTTCTTTCGCTCAGAAATTCTTATTAAATCCAAAAATATGTTTCGTGGAGTTTCAGGACTTTTGGGGTTGTGCAGAATAGGTTTCCAACGTTTGCTCCTTTTCCAGCTAGAATTCCAGCTGTCGGCATTCCCCCTCTTCATGGTAAACCTTGTAGAACAAGAGAGAATAGCCATAAGTATTGAGATATAACGTGTAATAACAACCCATAAAGCAATAAATATTGATATAAAAGCATGATGCAAAATGGACGTATCAACTCCCCCAAGCTTAGACCTCGCTTGTCCTCAAGCGGAAGCCGAAATAAAAAAATATGTCCACATGTTTAGAGATAGAGGCGTCGATAAAAATAAAATACGGACATGAGGGCATCATGATCATTCTTATAATAGCATATAAATAGATTTTTGTTATATGATTTCTCATGCTCAAGTAACAATCAATTGACAATGTCAAGTATGGTTCAGAAACTTCATTGGGAACTAATAAACTATAATCTCAGTCACTGAAGCAATTGCAATTTATCATAACATCAAAAAGAGTCAACAATAGAGCTTTTCAGCAAGCTCACATACTCTACTATCTCGTAGTCTTCTACAATTGCTAACACTCACGCAGTACTTGTGGTTATGGAGTTTCAGCCGGACACTGAGAAAGATAGGGGCTTATTGTGTTGCCTCCCAACGTATTCACCTTTAGGTGATGTCAACAATAATAGCCCATGCTAACTTACATCCAATTGAATATATATATCATGATCTTTCAAACACGAGGAGCTTGCCAAAGGATAAAATGAAAAAGGTAAAGGTGAAGATCACCTTGACTCAAGAAATAAAGTAAAAACATAAAGTAAACGATAGGCCCTTCGCGGAGGGAAGCAGAGGTTGTCATGTGCTTTTAGGGTTGGATGCACAAAATCTTAATGCAAAAGAACGTCACTTTATATTGCCACTTGTATATGGACCTTTATTATGCAGTCTGTCGCTTTTATTGCTTCCATAACAAGATCGTATAAAGCTGATTTTCTCTGCACTAATAAGTAATACATATTTAGATAGCAATTTTTATTGCCTGCAACATGACAACTTACTTGAAGGATCTTACTCAATCCATAGGTAGGTATGGTGGACTCTCATGGCAAAACTGGGTTTAAGGATATTTGGAAGCACAAGTAATATCTCTACTTGGTGCAAGGAATTTGGCTAGCATGAGGGGGAAAGGCAAGCTCAACATGTTTGGAGGGTCAATAACAATATACTTTAACTGAGATGTGAGAAAACATAAACCATTACGTTGTCTTCCTTTTCCAACGTCAACTCTTTTAGCATGTCATACTTAATGAGTGCTCCCAATTATAAAAAGGTGTCCAAGATAATATATTTGTATGTGAACCCCTCTTTCCTTATCACTTCCTATTAATTGCAACATGACCAAAACTACGTTCATCAACTCTCAACAATTTTTATGCCTCATACTTTCTATATGTGAAGTTATCACTATCCATAAGATCAATATGAACTCTTTTATTCTTTCTACTTTCTCAAGATCATAGCAACAAAGCAAAGCCCTTGACTCAACACTAAAATTTATTATAGATAGCTCACGGACTCGATTACAAAAAGAGATCATAAATCAATACTCAAACTACTTGATATCAAACCTTCAATCTACTAGATCAAGAAACTACTAAAAGGATCGAACTAAATAAAGCGGTAAAGATAGGAGTGTGATGGTGATACGGTACCAGGGCACCTCCCCCAAGCTTGGCAGTTGCCAAGGGGAGTGCCCATACCCATGTGATTATGTCTCCTTCTTCACGGTTGGCGTTATGATTTTCTTGGCGATGATGCCCTTTAGGATACAGTTCTCCTCCTCGAGCTTATTGACTTGTTGTTTGAGGTCCATAATTTATTTACGGAGCTTGCCCGTAACGGCCAAAGCTCCTTTTACCTAAGGATGTTGCATACCTTCTGGAGAACAAGTGAAACTCTTTTTCATATTTTCATAAGAAAGAAATCTAGAGTTGGAGGGAGTGACCGAAATAGGGACAGCCAGGCTAGGTAGTTCCACCATAGTGAATTCTGCTTGGAGACGAGAGGTAACTTCTTGATCCTCCTCCATGGCATCTATCTTGTTCAAATCAGCCTCCATCTCATCCTCCGTTGATGGTCCAAAGTGATAGGCATCGCTATTTGCTCCGGGACCTGGCGTTGGGTGGGACACCCGACTCTCCCCAATTGACTCCTGAGAAGACATCTTACTTTATTCTGCAACGGGAACAACTCGAAACGAAAACAGAGGATATTTGCGTGATATGGTGGTCAAAACCTTCGGGAGTATATATAATGAATTTTTACCGACCAAAATACATAACATGCAAGAAAATGGAGTCCGGGAGGCACACGAGGTGCCCACGAGACAGGGGGCACGGCCAGTAGGGGGGCGCGCCCTCCACTCTCGTGGGAGCCTCGTGTCCCTTTCGGACTACTTCTTCCTTCCTAAAATTCTTAAATATTCCAAAACTGATAAAAATTGCCATTGGAGTTGTTTTGGAGTCGGTTTACTTACCGTACCACATACCTATACCTTTTCGGAGTCTGAAATGCTCTGGAAAGTGTCCCTTATGTATTCCTCAGGGGTTACAGTTTCAATAATATTAGTTTCAACATTGATAGGATTACCTGAAATATAATGTTTAATTCTTTGACCGTTTACCACCCTTGGACTCGTGCCTTCGAAGTTGTTGATTTTTATGGCACCAGAACGATAGACCTCCTCGATAATGTAAGGACCTTCCCATTTTGAGAGAAGTTTTCCTGCAAAAAATCTTAAGCGAGAGTTGAATAATAATACATAGTATCCTATGTTAAACTCACGCTGTTGTATCCTCTTATCATGCCAGCGTTTGACTTCTTATTTGAATAGCTTGGCATTCTCATAGGCTTGAGTTCTCCATTCATCAAGAGAGCTAATATCAAACAACCTCTTCTCACCGGCAAGTTTGAAGTCATAGTTGAGCTCTTTAATAGCCCAATATGCCTTATGTTCAAGTTCAAGAGGCAAATGACACGCTTTTCCATAAACCATCTCATATGGAGACATACCCATAGGATTTTTGTATGCAGTTCTATAGGCCCATAATGCATCATCAAGTTTTTTGGACCAATTCTTTCTAGATCTATTCACAATCTTTTGCAAAATTAATTTGAGCTCTCTATTGCTCAACTCTACTTGACCACTAGATTGCGGATCATAAGGAGATGCGATTCTATGATTGACACCATACTTAGCAAGCATCTTACGGAAAGCACCATGAATAAAATGTGAACCGCCATCAGTCATAAGATATCTAGGGACTCCAAACCTCGGAAAAATAACTTCTTTAAGCATTTTAATAGAAGTGTTATGATCAGCACTACTAGTTGGAATAGCTTCTACACACTTAGTAACGTAATCAACAGCAACTAAAATATGTGTATAACCATTAGAGGCAGGAAAAGGTCCCATATAATCAAAGCCCCAAACATCAAACGGTTCAATAACAAGAGAGTAATTCATATGCATTTCTTGACGTCTAATAATGTTACCTACTCTTTGGCATTCATCACAATATAAGACAAACTTACGAGCATCTTTGAAGAGAGTAGGCCAATAAAAACTAGATTGTAGTACCTTGTGTGCAGTTCTATCTCCAACGTGGTGTCCTCCATAGGATTCAGAGTGACACTTATGTAGGATCTGTTCCTGTTCATGCTCAGGCACACAACGTCTAATGACACCATCTACTCCTTCTTTATAAAGGTGTGGGTCATCCCAGAAGTAATGTCTTAAATCATAAAAGAACTTTTTCTATTGCTGATATGTGAAACTAGGTGGTATAAATTTAGCAACAATGTAATTAGCATAATCAGCATACCAAGGAGCAGTACGAGAAGCATTGACGACCTCTAATTGTTCATCAGGAAAGCTATCATTAATAGGCAGTGGGTCATCAAGAACATTCTCTAACCTAGACAAGTTATCTGCAACGGGGTTCTCAGCTCCCTTTCTATCAATAATATGCAAATCAAATTCTTGGAGCAAGAGAACCCATCTAATGAGTCTAGGCTTAGCATCTTTCTTTTCCATAAGATATTTAATAGCAGCATGATCAGTGTGAATATTAACTTTGGAATCAACAATATAAGGTCTAAACTTATCACATGCAAACACAATTGCTAAGAATTCTTTTTCAGTAGTAGCATAATTTCTCTGGGCAATATCAATAGTCTTACTAGCATACTGGATAACATTCAATTTCTTGTCGACTCTTTGCCCTACAACAGCACCTACAACATAATCACTAGCATCGCACATAATTTCAAAAGGTAAATTCCAATCAGGTGGATGGACAATAGATGCAGTGATCAAAGCTTTCTTAAGTATTTCAAATGCTTCTACGCAATCATCATCAAAGACATAAGGAATATCTTTTTGCAATAAATTAGTCAGAGGCCTAGAGATTTTAGAAAAGTCCTTAATGAACCTCCTATAAAAACCGGCATGACCAAGAAAACTTCTTATACCTTTCATGTCCTTAGGACATGGCATCTTTTCAATAGCATCAACTTTGGCTTTATCAACTTCAATACCTCTCTCGGAGATCTTATGCCCCAAGACAATGCCTTCATTATCCATAAAGTGACACTTTTCCCAATTCAGGACGAGACTAGTGTCTTCGCATCTCTGCAAAACTCGATCAAGGTTGCTCAAACAATCATCAAAAGAGGATCCATAAACTGAGAAATCATCCATGAATACCTCACAAATCTTTTCACAAAAATCAGATAATATAGCCATCATGCATCTTTGAAAGGTAGCAGGTGCATTACATAAACCAAAAGGCATACGTCTATAAGCAAAAGTACCAAAAAGGGCAAGTAAAAGTAGTTTTAGATTGATCCTTCGCTGACACAGGTATTTGAGAGAAACCAGAATAACCATCTAGAAAGCAGAAATGTCTGTGTTTGGATAGTCTTTCTAGCATTTGATCAATAAAAGGTAAAGGGTAATGATCTTTCTTAGTAGCTTTATTTAACTTACGGAAATCAATTACCATCCTATAACCTGTAATAATTCTTTGCGGGATCAATTCATCTTTATCATTAAGAACAACGGTAATACCTCCCTTTTTAGGAACGCAATGGACAGGGCTTACCCATTCACTATCAACAACGGGATAAATAATACCTGCCTCAAGGAGCTTTAGTATCTCCTTTCTTACCACTTCTTTCATCTTGGGATTTAGTCGTCGTTGAGGATCTCTAACTGGTTTGGCATTGTCCTCCATATTAATTTTGTGTTGGCATAACGTGGGACTAACGCCCTTAAGATCATCCAGAGTATATCCAATAGCAGCTCGGTGCTTCTTTAGAGTTTTCAATAATCTTTCTTCTTCTTTCTCTGAAAGGTTAGCACTAATAATAACATGATATATTTCTTTTTCATCAAGGTAAGAATACTTAAGATTATCAGGTAATGGTTTGAGTTCAAACACGGGATCACCCTTGGGTGGAGGGGGATCCCCAAGAATTTTAACGGGAAGGTTATGTTTCAGCATAGGTTCCTATTTAAGGAACACTTCATCTATTTCCCTTCTTTCCTTCATAAACATATCGTTTTCATGGTCTAGCAAGTATTGTTCTAACGGATCAGTTGGAGGAACAACAATGGAAGCAAGACCAATAATCTCATCCTTACTAGGTGGTTCCCTATCACGAGGTTGTCTACTAAACTTTGCAAAATTAAACTCATGAGACATACCATCTATGCCAACAGTGACAATATTCTTTTCACAATTAATCTTAGCACTAGCTGTATTCAAGAAGGGTCTACCAAAAATAATTGGACAAAAGGCATCTTGTGGGGAAGCAAGAACAAGAAAATCAGCAGGGTATTTAACCTTCCCACACAAAACTTCAACATCTCTAACAATCCCAATAGGTTTAATGGTATCCCCATTAGCAAGCTTAATAGTAACATCAATGTCTTCTAATTCGACGGTTGCAATGTCGTGCATAATTTCTTTATATAAATCATAAGGTATAGCGCTAGCACTAGCACCCATATCACATAAGCCATGATAACAATGATCTCCTATTTTAACAGAAATAACAGGCATGCCTACGATAGGTCTACGTGTCTTAGTATCTGGCCTAGCAATATTAGCAGTCTCACCACAGAAATAAATAACACGCCCATCTAAATCATCATCCAAGAGATCTTTAACTATAGCAATACTAGGTTCAACATTAATTTGCTCAGGAGGTGTATAAGTCCTATTATTACTCTTACAAACAACAGTCGAAGCTTTAGCATGATCCTTTATCCTAACAGGAAAATGATGTTTTTCAACATAAGCAGTAGGAACAATAGGATCACTATAGGTAATAGTCCTTTCTTCGACTATAATAGGTGCAACTATTTTCACTTCAACAGGAGGATTATATTTAAACCACTTCTCTTTAGGGAGATCAACGTGAGTAGCAAAAGATTCACAGAAAGAAGCTACTATCTCAGAGTCAAGTCCATACTTAGCGCTAAATCCACGAAAAGCATCGGTATCCATAAAACATTTAACACAATCGAACTTAGGTGTCATACATGACTCCTTACCATCGTCGGAACCCCAATCTTCAGAGTTGCATTTAATTCTTTCCAATAAATCCCATTTGAAATCAATAGTCTTCAGCATATAAGAACCAGCACAGGAAGTATCGAGCAGGTTGCGATCATCAAGAGAAAGCCGAGCATAAAAGTTCTAAATAATCATTTCCCAAGAGAGATCATGATTGGGGCATGAATATAACATTGACTTAAGACTCCCCCAAGCTTGAGCGATGTTTTCTCCTTCGCGAGGCCAGAAATTATATATGTAATTACGATCACGATGAACAAGATGCATAGGATAGAACTTCTGGTGAAATTCCAACTTCAATCGCTTATAATTCCAAGATCTCGTATCATCACATAGCCTATACCATGTCAATGCATCTCCCTTCAAAGATAAAGGGAAGACCTTCCTTTTGACAACATCGACGGGAATACCTGCAAGCTTAAATAATCCACAAACTTCATCCACAATGATAAGGTGTAAATCGGGATGCAATGTTCCATCTCCTGCAAATGGATTAGCTAGAAGTTTCTCTATCATACCCGAAGGGATCTCAAAATAAATATTTTCATAAAGTTCAGTAGGTTGAGGAGAAACTCTTTGCTCTTCTGGTTGGGGTGAAGATACCGCAAACAAGCCCCTCAAAGGATTAGTTTCCATAGTGACCAGTAATAGAAAATTTCAGCACACTATATAAATGTTTCCTTACCAAGTTCCACTCACCAAAAGCGCTACACTCCCCGGCAACGGCGCCAGAAAAGAGTCTTGATGAGCCACAAGTGTAGGAGATCAATCGTAGTCTTTTCGATAAGTAAGAGTGTCGAACCCAATGAGGAGCAGAAGGAAATGATAAGCAGTTTTCAGTAAGGTTTTCTCTGCAAGCACTGAAATTGTAGGTGATAGATAGTTTTGTGATAAGATAAATAGTAATGAGTAACAAGTAAATAAAGTAAATAAAGTGCAGCAAGGTGTCCCAATCCTTTATGCAGCAAAGGATAAGCCTGTACAATTTCTAATAATGAGAAAGGAGCTCGCGAGGACACATGGGAATTATCATCAAACTAGTTTTCATCACGTTCATATGATTCACGTTCGGTACTTTGATAATTTGATATGTGGGTGGACCGGTACTTGGGTACTGCCCTTACTTGGACAAGCATCCCACTTATGATTAACACCTATTGCAAGCATCCGCAACTACAAAAGAAGTATTAAGGTAAACCTAACCACAACATTAAACATATGGATCCATATCATCCCCTAACGAAGCAACAAATAAACTAGGGTTTAAGCTTCTTTCACTCTAGCAACCCATCATCTACTTATTACTTCCCCATGCCTTTCTCTAGGCCCAAATAATGGTGAAGTGTCATGTAGTCGACATTCACATAACACCACTAGAGGAAAAGACAACATACATCTTATCAAAATATCGAACGAATACCATATTCACATGACTACTAATAGCAAGACTTCACCCATGTCCTCAGCAACAAACGTAACTACTCACAAAGCATATTCATGTTCATAATCAGAGGAGTAATAATATGCATAAAGGATCTGAACATATGATCTTCCACCAAGTAAACCAATTAGCATCAACTACAAGGAGTAATCAACACCAGTAGCAACCCACAGGTACCAATTTGTGGTTTTGATACAAGATTGGATACAAGAGATGAACTAGGGTTTTGAGAGGAGATGGTGCTGGTGAAGATGTTGATGGAGATTGACCCTCTCCCGCTAAGAGGATCGTTGGTGATGACGTTGGTGATGATTTCCCCCTCCCGGAGGGAAGTGTCCCAGACAGAACAGCTCTGCCAGAGCCCTAGATTGATTCCGCCAAGGTTTCGCCTCGTGGCGGCGGAGTTTCGTCCCGCACGCTTGCCCCCGATTTTTTCCAGGGTAAAAGCTCTAATATAGCAGAAGATAGACACCAGAGGCCCACCAGGGGGCCCAGGAGATAGGGGCGCGCCCTATAGGGGGCACGCGCCCTCCTCTCTCCTGGACAGGGTGTGGGCCCCCTGGTGTATTTCTTTCGCTCAGAAATTCTTATTAAATCCAAAAAGATGATTCATGGAGTTTCAGGACTTTTGGGGTTGTGCAGAATAGGTTTCCAACGTTTGCTCCTTTTCCAGCTAGAATTCCAGCTGCCGGCATTCCCCCTCTTCGTGGTAAACCTTGTAAAATAAGAGAGAATAGCCATAAGTATTGAGATATAACGTGTAATAACAGCCCATAAAGAAATACATATTGATATAAAAGCATGATGCAAAATGGAAGTATCATTCATCACGATGCTCTAGTAGCTTGGTGGGAGTGACTTTCGAGAACCATCACTTTCTCATCTGGAAGATTAACTCCCACTCGATTCAAGCAATTATAGTACTTAGACAATCTGAGCACATGCTCAACGATTGAGCTTTTATCCCTTAGTTTGCAGGCTAAGAAACTTGTCGGAGGTCTCTCACCTCTTGACGTGGGCACGAGACTGAAATCCGAATTTCAGCTCTTGGAACATCTCATATGTTCCGCGACGTTTCAAAATGTCTTTGGTGCCTCAATTCTAAACAGTTTAACATTACGCATTGAACTATCATGTAGTCATAAAAACGTGTATGTAGGATGTTCGCAACATCCATAGACAACGCTCGAGGTTCAGCACACCAAGCGGTGCATTAAGGACATAATCCTTCTGCGCAGCAATGTGGAGAATCTTCAGTTTACGGACCCAATCTGCATAATTGCTACTGTCAGCTTTCAACTAATTTTTTCTCTAGGAGCATATCTAAAACAATAGAACTAAAGCATAAGCTACGACATAATTTGCAAAGACCTTTTGACTATGTTCATGATAATTAAGTTCATCTAATCAAATTATTTAATGAACTCCCACTCAGATAGTCATCCGAATCGACTAGGCCGTGTCCGATCATCACGTGAGACGGACTAGTCATCATGTGAACATCTCCATGTTGATCGCATCTATCATACGACTCATGTTCGACCTTTCGGTCTCTCGTGTTCCGAGGCCATGTCTATACATGCTAGGCTCGTCAAGTCAAACTAAGTGTTTTGCGTGTGTAAATCTGGCTTACACCCGTTGTATCCGAATGTTAGAATCTATCACACCCGATCATCACGTGGTGCTTCGAAACAACGAACTTTCGCAACGGTGCACAGTTAGGGGGAACACTTTCTTGAAATTTTAGTGAGGGATCATCTTATTTATGCTACCGTAGTTCTAAGCAAATAAGATGTAAACTTGACAAACATCACACGCAAATCATAAAGTGACATGATATGGACAATATCATTTTGCGCCTTTGATCTACATCTTCGAGGCACGGCATGATCACCATCGTCATCCGCATGACACCATGATCTCCATCATCGTGTCTTCATGAAGTTGTCTCGCTAACTATTACTTCTACTACTATGGCTAACGGTTAGCAATAAAGTAAAGTAATTACATGGTGTTTCCATTGACACACAGGTCATAGAATAAATTAAGACAACTCCTATGGCTCCTGTCGGTTGTCATACTCATCGACATGCAAGCCGTGATTCCTATTACAAGAACATGATCAATCTCATACATCACATATATCATTCATCACATCCTTTTGGCAATATCACATCACATAGCATACCCTGCAAAAATAAGTTAGGCGTCCTCTAATTGTTGTTGCATGTTTTACGTCGCTGCTATGGGTTTCTAGCAAGAACATTTCTTACCTACGCAAAAGCCACAACGGTGATATGCCAATTGCTATTTACCCTTCATAGTACTCTTTTCATCGAATCCGATTCAACTAAAGTGGGAGAGACAGACACCCGCTAGCCACCTTATGCATCAAGTGCATGTCAGTCGGTGGACCTTTCTCACGTAAGTGTACGTGTAAGGTCGGTCCGGGCTGCTTCATCCCACAATGTCGCCGAATCAAGATAAGACTAGTAACGGTAAGCAAATTGAACAAATCATCGCCCACAACTACTTGTGTTCTACTCGTGCATAGAATCTACGCATAGACCTAGCTCATGATGCCACTGTTGGGGAACGTAGCAATAATTCAAAATTTTCCTACATGTCGCCAAGATAAATCTAGGAGATGCTAGCAACGAGAGAGAGAAGGTACTGCATCTTCATACCCTTGAAGATCGCTAAGCATAAGCGTTACAAGAACGCGGTTGATGGAGTCGTACCCGCGACGACTCAAATCACGGAAGATCCGATCTAGTGCCGAACAAACGACGCCTCCGTGTTCAACACACGTACAACCCGGGACCGTCTCCTCCTTCTTGATCTAGCAAGGGGAGAGGAGAAGTTCAGGGAGAGCTCTGGCAGCACGACGACGTGGTGGTGGAGCTTGTGGTTCTCCTATAGGGCTTCACCAAGCACTACAGAGGAGGAGGAGATGTTGGAGGAGGGAGCACTACAAAAAAAGACACATCCGTGACATTTTGGGCCGAATGAATTTTTTTCTGTCATACTTATGACACTTCTGTGATGATAATTGTGACAAAACATGATATCATCATTGATGTGGTGGGCTCCTACTTCTATGCCAAAAAATCATGACAGAAAATGGGCTTTTCATCCTGGGTAGGCCGGAGACGTAGTTGCATGACATTCTTTGGGTCGTCCATGACAGAAAAAACCGTGGTAGAAGCGAGGGCGAGGAAAATTTCGGGGAGTTCCTGGTTATGGGGGTGGTCGGGGGCCGAGTGATGCGCGTTTGTCTCGTACACATACGTGCGTGTGTGTGAGGCGTGGGTGTAACTGAACCCGAGCGAGGCGTTGGGCTCTAACTAAACCCGAGCGATTGCACTACCTACATTACCGAACCCGAGCGATTGCACTGCAGGCTACGCGTTACTGAACCCGAGTGATCGATCGATGGTTGTTAACTAAACCCGATCGAGCGTTTCCTTCGCTACTACTGCTAACTGAAGCCGATCGATGCTGCCTCTGGATGAA
>NC_057801.1:772926631-772939404 GCF_018294505.1 Triticum aestivum
TGGATGAACATGACCCGGTCGATCGAGCCGGTTGGGGCTAGATGAACAGGACCCCGTGGGGGTCTGGATGAATAGGACGACCCTGTGGAGGGCTAGATGAATAGTAGATGGTGGAGGGGTGGATGAACAGTAGCCCGTGGAGGGGTGGTTGAATAGGAGCCCATGGAGAGGGCTGGTTGAACAGTAGCCGGTGGAGTAGTGCACAGTGGAGGCTGGATGAACAGGAGCCCGTGGATGAACAGTCGCAGGTGGAGGCTGGAGGAGGTCGACGGTGGATGAACAGTAGCCCGTGGAGGCTGGAGGAGGTCGACGGTGGAGATGAACAATATCTCGTGGAGTCCCGTTTTGTGGTACGCCATACCCCTCCCGATGAACAGGACCCCCGTTTTGACCGTAGCGCTCGAACACAAGTCTGTTTCCTCCGTTTTGCAGTACGCCACACCCCTCCCAATCAACAGGACCCCATTTCGACCATAGGAGGTCCAACACAAGTCCGTTTCCTCCGTTTTGCGGTACGCTAGACCCCTCCGGATGAACAGGATCCCGTTTCGAACGTGGCCGGTCGAACACAAGGCTGTTTCCTCCGTTTTGCGGTACGCCTGGCCTTGTTTCCATCGGCTATTCCGTCCAAGCCCTCCGAATAAACACGATGACGCATTCCATTCCGACCCAGCCGGTTGGCTCCCCATGAACACGACAACGACGTAGTTTCTTCGTTCCGACCCAGCCATGTACACGAGCCTGGCCGTACGTATGCGCGAGTAGGCAGTCGAGACCCCGCCTATATGTACGTACGTGGCCGTATTTTCTTTCTTGCACCCTGGCCGTTGTACGTACGTGTACATGCTACGTGCACGCCTCTACTACGACACGTGCGCGCCTCTACTACGACACGTGCGCGCCTCTACATCGACTAGTATGTACGTACATGTTCGCGACCAGAATGACAATGCTACATACGCTCCGACCAGGTGGGTCTCGACTGTTAGTCACTTCCTTGCGTGCGAAGGTGTAGCTGGTGGGTCCCAGTAGTCAGGGGGCGAATCGTTTTTTCTTTTTTGCTCGGATGCACTTCCTTGCATGCGAAGATGTAGCTTGTGGGTCCCAGCAGTCAAGGGGGAAATGTTTTTTTGCAAAATACGGTGGCCCGTCCAGTGGGTCCCCACTGTCAGATGGAGGAATAATTATTTCGCGCTTAATAAGGAGGCACTTCCTTGCGGCCGCCATGGACCCAGCTGTCAGCCTCTCCACGTACAGTACTCTTCTGATGGAAGTCGTTACTTGACCATGTTGACCACGCCGCGCCGAGAGCACCAGGGCGGTGGACGACAGTGAGGCCTAGGAAGGGGACGACGCGGAGCCGGGGAAGACGCGGCAGTGGATTCCACGCGGAGAGGAGTACAAGGGTTTACTAGTTCGGCTGTGATGTGAGGCCGCCGTCGCCACAGGGCCTGGCCAGCGGTGGAATAGTAGGGGCGGTGAGACCTCCGTGGCAGCACAGCCAGCCATGAGAGGCAGGAGAATGCGGCACAACCGGCGCTGCTTTGGGCGGCTGGAGCACGAAGACCGGAGGTTGAATAAGCACTACGGTCGTTGCTTGGACATCGTACGGTCACTGGAGCTAGAATCGTTCATATTGACTAAGTTGACAAGGCCCTCCGTCCCCTTCAACTTAGTAGGCCCACAAGTCTGCCTCCCACTAAGGTGAGTCCCAGCTAGCAGGGGGGTATTCATTTTTTATGCGTAATAAGGAGGCACTTTCGGGGGGTCCGATCTGACAGCGGAGGGAACTTTTTTTCCATGAAATACAGAGGGCCTTCCGGTGGGTCCCAGCTATCAGGTGGAGGAATCATTATTGCGCGTAATAAGGAAGCATTTCCCTATGTGGGCCCCTACTATCAGCCTCTTCCAATGGCTGTTGTTTGTTGACCATGTTGACCTCGCCGTGCCGAGCACAAACGCTGTGGACGAGGATGAGGCCCAGGAAGAGAACCACCCGGAGCCGGCAAACCACTGCAGTGAATGCCCACGCTGAGGGGAGTACGAACGCTGACTGGTCGGCACGGGGTGAGGCTGACGTCGACTGAAAATAACAGGATGTGTGGGTGGTTAGAGGGATGGCCTGGCGGCAGCATAGCCAGCCACGAGAGGAGGGAGCAGGCAGTCTCGTCGGCACTGGTTTGGGCGGCTGGAGCAGGAAGATCAGAATTGAGGAAGCACGGCAGCCGTTGGATGGATATCCAACAGTCACGGTTGTGTGTTGACTAAATTGACAAAGGCTTGCGTACGCGTCAAAAAAAATTAGGACAGCGTCATCGTCAACCTAGTAGGCCCAGTAGTCAGCCTCCAAATCTATGGAAAACAACATACATCCCATTAGCCATTATTTTCAATAATTTATAGCCCATTTGCTAATTCTTAAGGATATTTGAAGCCCATATTATTTTTATTTTCATTACAAACCATATATTCTGGGCACTGCTAAAAAATTCAACGAAATTTTGCAAATTTCGGTGGGGTCCAAACTCTTTTAATCACGAAATTCCGAGTCACGTTAAAAATAATTTTCAAAAAATTATATCAAAATAAAATTCAAAAAACAATTATCCGCAAAAAAATTAATGAAATTTAGAATCTTAACTAGCAAGATGCTCGTTCGTTGCACGGAACATGAAGATGCATTTGTATGAGTAGTTTATCTTGTGGGAGAAAAGATGATATTTTAATGTAATTGCCAGTTGGCTTTGGTTTTTATTAGAGTAGAGAGTAGAGAAATCCTGAAAAAATGATATTATAATGCAATTGCCGGTTGGCTTTGGTTTAAAAATTTACAGCCCATTTCTTACAACTTATAGCCCATTTTCTGGGGAAGCCCATTAATTACTACTTACATCCCTCCTGGTCTTGAAAGATTTGCAGCCCAGCAGGGCTGAGAAAAGCAAGTAGGCCTCGGTTTTGGTATTCTCCACAAAAAAAGAACTGGGCTAGCTATTTTCAGAAAGAAAAAATATATCAACTAGGCTCATCATGTGCTTAATAAAAGCGTAAGCGTGGGCTAGACGGGCCACAGCCCCCGTACAACGTGCAATTTAGCTCCATCTCTGAAACTAAAAAACAACTGGGCGAGCTGCTGGGTCCCTGGTGTTATCCCCTCGTTTTGTAATTTTCTCTTTTATTGACTACATTGACAATGGCGTGGGACCTAGTTTTCAAACAATTAGGAGGAAGTATTTTTTGGCTTGTAATAACAAGGCACGTGCTTGCGAAATGCTATGACCCTGGTGGGTCCCTACTGTCAGCCTCTCCACGTACAGTCATCTCCTGATTCCTCTTGATTGTTGACCATGTTGACAACGCCAAAAGGCGGCGGGCACAACGAGCGAACCAAGGCGGAGAACGACGGCGAGGCCTCGGACGGGAACGAACAGCAACCGTGGAAGATGCGGCAGTGTAGTGGCAGGTGGAGGGGAGTACGAGGGCAACAACATGCAACTCAAGCATACAAATGGTACAAAAATCCCAAGGATTAATTGTTCATCAAATTTTTAGACAAAACTCGGATTGAACATGACAGTAACATCTAACCCAACCATTCTTTTTTGCAGTCACAAACAAATGGATCGGTCTGATCCATAAAATCAACATCCTGTGCAAAAACATTTATTTCAGGATGACTACAACTTGTTGTAAATAGAAGTTGAGCACGTTTAGAAGCCCATTTGTCCACCTGAAACTTCTTTTTTTGCTGTTCAACATGTCCGTCAGTGAGAAATCTCTTGCGGTAAAAATTAAGCCTCATGGACAATAGTAACCTCGCATTCAACAGGAAGAATGTGACAAAGCTTCTATTTGACTGGTTCGATGCATATCGTTCGATCGTTATTGTCCTTAAACGAATGTCATGAGAACTAAGAAAATCATAGTGCTTATTACGTCGCGGATTGGTTATATGTTTTTCTCCATGTGGTTTTGCCTAAGTAGACATGAAGATTGAAAACAGTTAAGGTCTAAAAAAGAGTATGTCGAAAGAACGACAGCTGAACAGTTAATTCTAGTACAATATATACGGGCTTTCAATGTGCATGAAATCATCACCTCTATATATAAATTCTCCAGAGATCAAAAGCATCGCAGCAAGCCAATAATTATGTCCAGATCAAAACTAAACATTCTGATATATATGATCTTGACAGAAGCCAGCAGCATTGATAGGCTATCAATGGACGAACTCTTCATTGAGCATATAACATAATATTAGTACCCAAACTGTACTCCAAGATGATATAAAACTTATGCGCACAAATGAAAAATGCAGCTTATGATTACAAATGTGTAGAATATAATATACGGTACCTGAAAAAGTGAGGAGCCAAACACCAACTCCTTGTGATCATTAAACGGGTCACGAATGACACCCAAGGTCTCCAGTTTGGGCGCAGAGCCGACAATTATTTGTGAAGGTGTATAACAATTATCAAGGAGCAACCTTTCAAGTGAAGGGGCACCTTCGATGATGAGCTGCTGTCCTTCAAAACAAATTCCAATGCTTTTAAGGTGAGGCGACTTTATTTGGAGACAACTGATATAGGTTTCTATTCCCAAAACAATCAGCAAGCGCTCCAGGGCAGGGCAACTAGAGTGGATGATGCTGTAGAGTGAGGCCTCCGACAGATAAACCACCACAAGTGAATGTTTTTTTAGCAGTGGGAGTCGAAGCATTTGTACCAGATCATCTGGTAGATGGCGTCGGGCGAAGGTGGCAGTGTGGAGAGAGGAGGAAAACCGCGAGATGGACAAAGGTGGTGTGGGCACGAATTATTGGTGTGTTTGTGGTATGAAAATTTTGTGGTAATGGTACAACTCAAACTGCTGGAGTTTTCCGAATTCAGAGGATGTCAGCTAAGCGTCCACCATGCCGGGTATGGACAGCAGGTAGCGTGTCGGGATACAGAGGCATTGAACGGGGCCCTGCTGGTGAGAAGAGATGATGGCTCTAAGGAGATCAAATTCAGGAAGGACAGATATCTGACGACAATCGAGATAGAGGGGCGCGGTACGCCATAGAGGGCGCCACCAAGTTGAGAGGACTTGTGTGCGGAAGCAATCCTTTGTGGGGAGAAGCGGGATGATCTCCTCAAGGATGACGTCCAGGAGATCGCTGATGCAGTCCACCAGAGATTCTATCGGTTCCTCACATCCGGGTGGGGGGCTCACCGCTTCTCCCCACGTTACCGGGTGCGAGATCTATAACCGGCGTCGCCGCTGGCGGGAGCCTCATCTTCTTGGCGCTGGCGCCAGCCGACTCCATTTTCCTTGAGGGCGTCGCGCCGAGCTCACGGGTTTGAGAAGAGTAGCCAGAGATGAGCCTAGTGGCAGTGCGAGTGGGGAAGAAGGAGGGCTGGGGATTTCTGTAGGAGTGGAAGAAGAGGAGCAGGCGTTTTCTGTACGAGTGAGGAAGAAGGTTAGTGGGGGTTTTCTGGACGAGTGAGGAAGATTGGGGAGTGGGGGAATTTAGGGGGGGGGGAGCGGGAGAGCAAGTTGTTCGTGTTTATAATGCCCACTGCACTAACTACTCGCTTTTTCCCAAGAACCGCTCTCTTCTTTTGCGTTGTTGTATTGGAGCTGGCGCATGGACTTGGCTGACTGGCCATGCATGTGCCCGCCGGCCACTGCATGCGCCTGATTTGTTACTAGGCCTATTTAATAGGGTGGTTATGGAGTAAATTAAGGAGATTTATTTTCTCTGTGTGCATCCACCAAATTTGAGGATGAGGTACTGGATGCAGACACTCATATTAAACTAAGCTTCAGAAGATAAGGTATGCATACTAACATTCAGAAGAAAAAAAGTTCAGCATGTTTATGCATCCCAATGATTCACCATACTATAACCAATACAAAGTTGTGAGAAGGTGTGGAAATGAAGAAATCGGTCGATGCTTCTCTGAGCAAAGGGCCTCCCTGTGCACGCATTAATTTCTTGGGCATGCTTGTTTCTTCTCAATGTTGCGAGCACTTTGAGCATGTTGGCAACTCCACAGCTAGCTAGCTAGCTGCCTCATCTTGCAATTGATGCTGACACAATTGCGGCAAACACATGGGGCAATAGAGATGACTCAACATGAGTCCATATTGTGTAGTTCCCCTGAAATCATATTCATTGTCCTGAATCTGACAAGATAGGAAAACAGTAGCTATACTTAAACGGTGTTGCAAAATAGTAGCACATTATCAATAGCTCGGCATGAAAAAACAAGATCATTTGGACGAAGGGGATACTGACCTGCCTGAGGAAGATTATATATAATTTCATAAGTCCTTGGTTGATTTCCACCTTCGGCTGCACTCCTTGTTTGCTCTTCCACACATGACAGGATCATTCCGCACTGCATTCAGCAAGTCAACGTACGAGTAAGCTAATTTCATCTTGCGGTGGTCATTCTACCTAGTTACGAATGTAGGAATACTTGGAGCACCATGAGGTTAGCTGACAGCGGGTAGATGCAGCCATATAAATTTTATAGGGTGCTACCAAAATTGAGGTTTGTATCCCTTCCCGTTATGAGAATTCTTCTTGAAGTTGGTAGAATGTGACGGCTTGTTATTTGCATCAAACTTTCCTTTCCCTTGAGATTTGTTCTTGTTGTTTTGGCGCTGGTTGGGCTAGAAGTTCTTCTCATGTACCATGTGGGCACTAGAAGCTCCCTCAACGACACGAGCACGTGTGTCTTTTGCTCTCGCCTTATCCTCAAAATCAAGAGTGCTAATGAGATCTAAAACAGAAAACAAATGTCTCTTGTTTTCAGAGAAGTAGCAAAATCGTTCCACGAAGGTGGAAGCTTGGCAATGATGGTCCCAGCAACAAATTTGTCCGGCAACACACACTTAAAGTACTCAAGGTCCTTTGAGAGTGACTGTATCTCATGAGTCTACTGAATAACAGAGCGCTCATCAATCATCTTGTAGTCATAGAATTGCTCCATGACGTACAACTCATTGGCAGCGCCCGAGGGCCCAAACATTGCCTCGAGCGCAACCCACATGTCTTTGCTGCTGTCAAATGACATATATGAATCCACAATGGAATCGTCAAGAACACTCCACAGGGCGGCTTTGAAGAGGGTATCCATGTTCTCAAAAGCTTCCAGCTGTCTAGGATTAAGATCGCCCTCAGGCTTACCATTAGTGACGTCATAGCAGTACATGATCTGAAACCAATATACTGCTCTTGTGCGCCACCTTTTATATTGCACCCCCTTAAAAGTAGGCGGCTTCAAAAGCGCAGCAAAACCACTCAGAGTAAATTGCCTATAATCAGGTTTTTGGATTGGATTGTTGAATATATGAGCAATTTACTATGAGATTTAATCCGAATCAGCAGTAAATAGATCATGATGACAATTGCAAACATCAAAGTAATGATGCAGACTAAACCAGGAGAACAGAATCACATACTGTACAAGGAAGTAGAACCGTTGTGGTTGATGTTGTCACTCATGTCATTGATGAAGAGGTTACCGAGGTCGGGGAAGAAGGTTGTCGTTGAGGAAGTCGTCGCTGGCAGCAGTCACAGGAGAGTGCTCCCCAAAACCCTGATCGCCCCTCTCATCTACAGGATCACGAAAGGCGGGGTTCGGAGGACTGTTGTCCCTTCTCGCGGTGCACGCCGGAAGGAGGGCTGGAGAAGAATTGTGTGGTGGCACTAAGATCTGGAATGGTGCGAAACCATATGATACAGCGGCGACTAGGGTAGAGCATGTCAGGTCGGTCGTGCGAGTAAGACCAAGTATAATAGTAGGCCTTTGGCCCCCAAACCCCACGTCCAAGTCAATAATATCCCCACTAATGTTTGTCTAAAAAACAGAGTAATTAAGGCGTCCATTAGTCCCTTTAGTATAAATATTATATCATTAATAATGGCCCCACCTTTTGTCTCACAAAGTATGTTGGGGCTCCTGCTACAACCGGCTACAAGTTTGCAATCCGCTTCTCTTCTCTCTCCTTCAACTAAGCACAAATACTATATTTAAATCCTTATAGCCTGCTTATGTCATCTAATTGTAGTACTTGCCCTAAAGTTACTCTCCACTGTGTAGTCTGAAATGTCGGGCGTGCAGCGGGCAGTGCCCTCGGTCGGCGCGCCGCTTCAACTGAGGAAGCAGTGAGAGGTCGCGTCCACTACTAGGGAAAAGCCTATACACCGAATCTTAGCAGCAGCGTGGCTCAAAAAGGAGCGCTGCTGCTAATTAGTAGTAGCGTGTGTGCGGGAAACACGCTGCTGATAAGTTTTTAGCAGTAGCGCGCTCGGTGTAAACCACGCTGCTACAAATATCGACCGGCGGTGTTCACCTAACTCCATTTAGTAGTAGCGCGATGGCGCGAACCGTGCTACTGCTACGGATGTAGTAGTAGCGCTTTTTTTCTTAGATCGCTGCTGCTAAATTTCAAATTGGCACACTTTTTTGTCCCTGTTAGCAGTAGCGCTGTCGCCCAAAGCGCGTTGCTGCTAATTCCTTAGCAGCAGTGCGTTTTAGCTCCCGCGCTACTGCTAACCCGCACCAACCCACCACCTTTTCCCCACCCGTCCCTCCTCTCCCCTTCATCTCTTCCCTTCCCCCTACCCCCCCCACATGCTCCCACTCTCACTCTTCTTCTTCCTCAATACTTCTCCCCCATTACTCTCTCTTCTATCCACCTTTCTCTCTCTTCATTACTCCTACCTAACTACACCACCTCCATTAATGCATCTCCTTTCTCTTTTTCCTTTCCCCTCCACTAGTTGAAGTTGTCTCCTCCCAAATTAGGTAGCTAGGTAGATGTAGGATTTAGTTAAGTGACCTATTTGCCCCCTAACTAGATCTATCTTTGTCAAGAAGAGCTTTGTGCACTTTTGATCTCCCTACAACATCATCTCCACCGTGTGCTCGATCTCGATCGACATAGAGGTGATGAAAATTTCATGCTTTTGCAAAATGGAAATATGTTTATGTGTGTGTGATATGTTTGTGGAAATTGTGTGTGTGGCATGAGTTGACGCCAAATTGTGCTTTTGAGTTGCCTATGTTTTGCCGAAATGTTGATTTATTTCCGTTTCGGCGAATTCCGGGCAAACTCTAGATCCATATATGTCCTATTTTTAGGGAAGGTCATGCCAAATTTTTGTATGACTTTGATACATGCATGCATTTTTATAATCAATTTGTTTATTATTACCGTGCAGAGTTAACGATGGTCAGTGGAACGATGGTGGACAGGTGGTTGCGGTCGGCGGTGCAGGACATGAAAGAAAATAACCAGACAGAGGTTTTATGTCCGTGTCGAAAATGCAAAGGAATAGTTTGGCTCGACCCCCATGATGATGGTCGTGTCGAAGCGCACCTGCTCATGACTGGTTTCATGGATGGCTATACTCGGTGGATAATTGAAGATGAGGATGACGATGTTGAGGATGCCGACGGGGCAGGCAATGATGACACGGGGCAAGACGAAGAGATGATCGATAATGGCGGCGGGGAAGAGGCCGGACATGGTGGCGGAGAAGGGGCCGGACATGGCGGAGGAGAAGGGGTCGGACATGGCGGCGGAGAGAACGACATGGACTCCACGTAGCAGAGTTCGTCGGTACTAAGTTCAATCGTGCGGGACCCTCATGTTCAAGCATTGCTTCGCAAGGAGACGAGTACTGAGGGAGCTGCTTCTAGAGAGGAGGCTAAGCTGGAGCAACTGGTGGTATACTTGAACACTCCATTGTATGATGGCTGCAATCCTGAGGTGACCCGCTTGAGTTTCACGCTCCAACTCCTGAAGACGAAGGCTAAAAACAAATGGACCGACACTAGCCTCGATGGGCATCTCAAGTACCTAAAGGATGTTATTCCCGCGGGTAATCTATGTCCTACTAGTGTTGATGAGGCCAAGAAGATCGTGTGCCCTCTTGATCTACCACACGTTATATACCATGCATGCATCAACGATTGCATAATTTATCGTAAGGAGCACGCGGAAAAAACAAGCTGTCCAGTGTGTAATGCTTCTCGATACAAGAAGGCCGGGAAGAAATGTCCCCAGAAAGTAGTATGGTACTTACCGATCACTCCCCGTCTCCAGAGGTATTTTGTAGATCCCAAGGAAGCAAAGCTAATGCGCTGACACGCGGAGAGGAAGAAGCCCGACGATGGAGATGATCCGAAGCTGAGACACGTGAAGGATGGAAGCCAGTGGAGAGCGTTGAACAACTTCTATCGGTATTTTGAATGTGATGCAAGGAACATTGTGCTCGGCGCGTGTACCGATGGCATGAATTCGTTTGTCAACCAGAACACCAACTATAGCACATGGCCCGTGTTTGTATGGATGTACAACCTCCCCCCTGGTTGTGCATGCAATCGAAGTACATTCACATGAGCATGCTTATTCAAGGGCCGAAACAACCAGGAAATAATATTAATTTGTATCTGGGGCTAGTTCAAGAGGAGTTAGACACGTTATGGAAAACACCGGCCAAGACATGGGACGCCAGCAAAGGTGATTATTTCAACATGAGAGCCGCGCTGATCACGACAGTGCAGGACTATCTCGGTTACGGATATGTGGCAGGCCAGGTGTGCCATGGATATTGCGGATGCACGCGGTGCATGAATGATACGACGTCTCAGCAGCTAACGTCAAGGAAAGATGGCGGGTCTGGGAAAATCGTGTACACGGGGCATCGAAGATGGCTTGAACAGGACGACCCGTGGAGAAACCGTGGAGATCTATTCAATGGTCACGCTGAGCATCGAGGTCCTCCACGTAAGCGGAGCGGTGCCGAAATCGATGAGCTGTTGAAAAACTGCAAGGAGTGCCCCACACCGGGAAAGACAATAAGAAAGGTGCCGGAGCCACTGCTGAAGGTATGGAAGACGAGGTCTGTGTTCTGGACTTGGAGTACTGGCACAAACTCGATACACCTCATTTCCTTGATCAAATGCATATCTGTAAGAATGTCCTTGAGAGCTTGCTCGCAACACTGATGAACATGCCGGATAAGACCAAGGATGGGCCGAAGGCAAGAAAAGACTTGCAAGATTTGAAAATCAGGGAAGATCTGCACATGCCGCCCCGTAAAATGTCAGACGAGACAGAGACGGAGACAGAGGCACGGGAGAAGAAGGGCAAGAAAATAAAGAAAGAGGATTATTGCCCCCCTTCTTGCTTCACCTTAAGTCAAGCTGAGATCAATCAATTCTTTAAGTGCCTTACCGGAGTCAAAGTTATATCTAGTTACTGTGGCAAGATAAGCAGATATCTAGACACGGATAAGAAAAGGTTCAGCGGGATGAAGTCTCATGACTGTCATGTGATGATGACGCAGATACTACCTGTTGCCCTTAGAGGGATAATGGACAAGCACGTCCGTGACACGCTTATTGGTCTCTGCAACTTTTTCGACGTCATCTCTCGAAAGTCGATCAGTGTGAAGCAGCTCCAAAGGCTATAGGAAGAGATCGTTGTGATATTGAATGAGCTTGAGATGTACTTCCCGCCCGCGTTCTTTGACGTGATGGTGCATCTGTGTGTCCATATTGTGGATGACATAATAGACCTGGGGCCGTCATTCTTGCACAACATGATGCCGTTTGAGAGGATGAATGGGATCATCAAAGGATTCGTTCATAACATGTCCCATCCGGATGGAAGCATCGTCCAGGGCTATTTGGCACAAGAGTGCATCTCTTTCTGTGAGAATTTTCTATATGGCGCAGGCGCAGACCAGCCGCCTAGTGTTAGTGTTGGTTTGCCCGTTAACAAGCACGATGGGAGGCTCGAAGGAGATGGTCACTGCAACGGTCGCAGGGAACTACACGTGGCATACTCAGATCGACGCAGCGACTTTGACAGAGCAAACTTGGTAGTGCTACAACACCTAGACGAGGTAGATCCTTTCGTGGCACTGCACAAAGAAATTATCGCAAAGAAGTATCGTGACTGGGGGGTATGCAGGACGGACGCCGAAGTTACTAGAGAGCACAACTCCACTTTCCTGCATTGGTTCAAAGAGCATATTATTACTAATCCCTCGGAGGAGGGCTCTAAGGACGGATTGCTCATATACGCCTTAGCACATGGCCCCTCGCCCAACCTCGTAACCTATCAGGCATATGATATCAACGGATACATGTTCTACACGGAGGCCAAAGATATGGATAGAGATGATCAGAACTCGGGGGTGACGATGGAATGCATGACCGGCAGCGACAACGGCGCAACTGAACGATTTTATGGAAGGGTCGAGGAGATCTGGGAGCTTGACTACTCTGGACTGCACAACACGACGATGTTCCGTGTCAGATGGGCTAAGAATGTCGAAAGAGAAAGCCAGATTTTCACAACCATTACTATACCCCACACCAAGAGCACTACCATGAACGCTATCGCAAAAAACGAGCCATGGGTACACGCTAAGCACGTGACACAATGCTTCTTCATAACTGACCCGCGCAATCCCAGCCATGTTGTCGTGAGGAGAGGCAAAAGGAACATCATTGGAATGGATGGAGTCGCCAACGAGGAAGACTATGATCAGTACGGCAACCCAATGAGGGAAGATGACGATGATGATGAAGTATACGTCAAAAGAAGAATCGATACTACATTACCTAAGAAAAATCGTACTCCGTGGAAAAGGCAAAGTCACAATGAGGGGCTCAATTATTCTTCGACGAACAAGAAGGGAAAGAAGCTGACTCAAAAATGAAAACGTCAGCACCGAGGAAACGTATGTTATCGGTCAA
>NC_057801.1:772939961-772990535 GCF_018294505.1 Triticum aestivum
CCCGACCCCGGCGCACTTGCCCCGACCCGTCGGCCCTCGCCTCCCTCCTCTCCCCTCCCGGCCGTCGTCGGGCCTGCATCCTCGCCCCTGCACCCTCTGTAACCCCCCCTCTCTGCTAGGTTTCTTCGGTTAGTTTACTTAGGTTTTAGTTAGGGCAGTATGTTAATTAGGTTATCTATTTAGTTATGAATTTAGCTAGGTTTCAAAATTAGTTGAGTTTATATGCAAATTTGAACTGGACATGTGATATGTGCATATGTCATGTTTTGGACATGTCATGTTTGGAAAATGATCTGAGTGGCCTATGTTACGCCGGAATGTTGATTCATTTCCGTTCCGGTGAATTTCAGGCGCTCGATATGGCCATTTTTTAGCAAAGGTCATGCCGAAATTTCTCGTGAATAAAGGCATGATTTGTGCTACATAGTTGGCATATCGAGTGCTGGCACATAGATTTCTTTTTATGTCATTTCTCATTCATTCATACGTTTAGAAATAAATGAGGACACTTAATCATAGGAAACATGTCGAACAGCAAAGAAACTAGGCCTTCTGACCAAGATGCAGACGAGATGGATTATGAGGATTGTCGGTGTCAAAACCGGCAGATCTCAGGTAGGGGGTCCCGAACTATGTGTCTAGGCGGATGGTAATAGGAGACAATGGACACGATGTTTTTACCTAGGTTCGGGCCCTCTCGATGGAGGTAAAACCCTACTCCTGCTTGATTAATATTGACGATATGGGTAGTACAAGAGTTGATCTACCACGAGATCAGAGAGGCTAAACCCTAGAAGCTAGCCTATGGTATGATTGTTGTTCGTCCTACGGACTAAAACCCTCCGTTTATATAGACATCGGAGATGGTTAGGGTTACACAGAGTCGGTTACAATGGTAGGAGATCTACATATCCGTATCGCCAAGCTTGCCTTCCACGCCAAGGAAAGTCCCATCCAGACACGGGACGAAGTCTTCAATCTTGTATATTCATAGTCCAGGAGTACGGCCAACGGTGATAGTTCGGCTATCCGGACACCCCCTAATCCAGGACTCCCTCAGTAGCCCCTGAATCAGGCTTCAATGACGACGAGTCCGGCGCGCATATTGTCTTCAACATTGCAAGGCGGGTTCCTCCTTCGAATACTTCATAGAAGGTTATTGGAAGGCGGCTTCAATGACGACAAGTCCGGCGCGCATAGTGTCCGGCTCTGCAAAATAAGTTTCACATACCACCATAGAGAGAATAACCTTTACACAAATTCAATCTGCTGACATATTCTGTGGCGTGACGTCACACCACGGCCAAGCCTTTATTGGAATCGTTTTTCTGTCCTGCCTCAGCGTGTTTAGCGAGGCAGTTTCCTTGGCACGTCTTGTCAAGGCAGAGATCGTGTCCCCTTATTCCGGGATTCTCATCAATACGGGCGTGGGTAATCCAACCGTGCCATTGATTACGGTGCTTGGGAGATAAGCGAGTCTTATCAGGCTGGTGGGGACGCATAGTTTCGTCCGTCCATATAAGGGGATAAGGATCCGCCTTTTTACCTACGCCTTCTTCCTCCTTTGCTTATCCATTTCCACGAACTCGAACTCCAGCGCCCAAATCCGCACATCCCTTCTCAACCTTCTCCAGCCATGTCCAGAGCGAGAGGGAAGTGGATGGTCTCCTCCGTAACGGAGGAACAAGTCAAAAAGCTGCGGAAGGCTGGATACTTGTCCAGTGACATCGCGCATCGGCTCCCCAACAAGGGGCAGCTTCTCCCCACCCCTAGGCCCCATGAGAGGGTGGTGTTCCTCACCCTCTTCCTCCGCGGACTAGGTTTTCCAGTTCACCCATTTGTCTGGGGGCTCATGTTCTACTATGGCCTAGATTTCCACGATCTGGCCCCGAACTTCATCCTCAACATCTCGGCATTCATCGTCGTATGCGAGGCCTTCCTCTGCATCCAGCCTCACTTCGGCTTATGGCTGAAGACTTTTAATGTCAAGCCAAAGGTAGTGGGCGGCCGCCAAGCGGAGTGCGGAGGTGCCATGGTGGGCCGGATGGCCAACGTCCTATGGCTCGAGGGCTCCTTTGTGGAGACAATAAAGGGGTGGCAATCAGGGTGGTTCTACATCACCGAGACACGCGACCCCAAATGGGCGGCGGCCCCCGAATTCCGATCTGGTTTCCCCACACGGCTCACCTCCTGGAAAGAGACGGGCCTAACGTGGGGAGATTCGGAAGAGCTGACAGGACTTCAAGCCTGCGTCCAAAAGCTGGTGAACAAGAATCTCAAGCTTGTCAAGGTAGTCCAGGTCATGCTCATCCGCCGGATCCTCCCATGCCAATAACAGGCCTTCAAATTGTGGGAGTTTGATCCGGCACAACACCAAACCTTGAGCAAGCTCTTCGACACTACGTACGAAGATGCTTGGAAGGTGCTGTTTAAGGGCGCCTAGGCCCCCGCATCCGCTACCAAAGATCGCGGATTCAACTCGCGGCGTCAGGCCAGCGAGGTAAGCTATTCTACCCTTTACGGGACTCTTGTTTTTCATAGTCTGACTCTATGTGGGATCTAAACTCCCTTACCTTTGACAGGACTGGCGGAAGAAGTCCGGGCAGGTTAACTGTCCGGCTCCCTTACCAGAAGACCCACCAAACGCACGCTTGACGAAGCTGCTGGTTCCGGCACCTCACGTGGTGCTGGAGAAGAAGGCCAAGAAGAAATCCACGGGGACTCAAAAGAGTTCCCGGCGCCTGGTGGTGTCGGATTCATCGCCTGACAACCCCGAAGCACCCTCCGCCTCTGAGGACAAGGAGGAGGAAGAAGAAGAAGCCTCTCCCCCTCCAGCGGGGGTAGGAAAGAAAAGCAAGGCCGCCCCAACAGGGGAGGCCGGAGGGTCCAAAAAGGGGAGGACCCTTCTGCTGGACTACGCCTCCGATGCCGAAGACGGCGAGGAGGAATGGCCATCCAGGGTCAAGCCCCCGGCAAAATCGTAAGTATCCGGATACCAGAATAACTCATGGCACTCCTCTAATGTATGGTACCTTCTGACGCCGAATTCAATCATGCAGTCCGCCCAAGGCTCAGCTCGGCGATTCGTCGAGTGGCTCCCTGGATTCGTCGGATGTGAATAGCGCTTCACTTCCGACGGCCTCCTCCCCTCTCCCTACGGACAACGCCAAGGTCGAGTCCCAAAAGGGACTAAACCAGGAGGAGGTGGTCCTCGAGGCACCGCAAGGCAACCTCCCGGACTCCAGGCCCAAAGGCAGTAAAGCCCCAGAGGGATCTACGTCCGGCCCTGGGCCGGACACCGCTCCGGAACCAACAACGGTTCCAGAGTCCGGTTGACGGCGCCTTCGCAATAAAGGCACGCCTACGACACCGACGGCCTCCGCCCAACCGGAGACGCCGGACAATTTGCTGGAGGTGCTTAATAGCGCCTCCATCGACGAGGAGCACCGCACTGTTATGAGTGCGGTGATTCAGAAGGTTCAGTCCGCCAAGAGCGGGCTGACAGAAGCCTGTACCAGCCTGCTAACAGGCTTTGAGGTATGTATTCAAAACATATAAAAATGTTACCGCATAGACAGTAGCCCCTGATGCTCAGTTCTGCGTTCAAAAGAAAAGCCGGACTGAGGATCTAAAAAGATATACGTAGGAGTCTAACATAAATATGTCGATATGGGAATGCAGGCTGTGCTGCTGACATCTGCTGCACTGACTGCGGAGGTCGACGCATTGAAGCAGAACCTCGAGCGGTCCAAGAACGAGCTCGACCGTGCCAAGAAGCAGCTCGAGGACAAGGAGGGTATGTAATACCGTATGTAAATATATATAGAAATACCTGGTTGCAAATAATGACAGGACCAACGTGAATGTTGCAGGGGCCATGACCGAGGTGGCGACCCTGAAGGAAGCGGTGTCCAAGACCGAAAACAGTGCAGCCTTGGAGTGCACCGAGCGAGAGAAGTAGGAGGCACGGGTGGCGGAGGTGTGGCAAGAGCTCCAGGCTCTCGTGGAGAAACACGAGAGTTTGGAGCGTGACTCGAAGACTCGAGAGTCCGAGCTCGCCTTGGCTCTTGAGAGTGCAAAAACCGCTAAGGCCGAAGCCCAAAAGGCCCTCCAGGAGATCGAGGCGATAAAGAAGATAGCGGCGGGTAAGGCATTCTTTATGCAAAGCAAGCATATAAAAGTGAATTATATGTTACTTACCCGAATCCGGAGCTCTCCAGAAGTGTTCGCCGATCTGCCGCGTTCTACCGAGCCGAGGAGGGGAGCTCGACGGAAAAGGTGTTCTGGTCTCAATATGCTGAGGCCGGACATCCGGTGCCCCTGAGCGACCAGCTAAAGCAGCTGGTCGAGCTCAACAAGGTGGCCGAACAGGCCATGAAGGGACTCATAGTTCGGTTGTGGCCTAGAGAAGCCATGCCTGGGAGCTACTTTGGTCTGGTGTGGCAGCTGGTGGACGCTTGTCCATGGATTGAAGTCATCAAGCGCTCTGTCTGTATTGAAGGTGCCCATCGGGCCCTTGCCCGTGCTAAAGTGCACTGGGGCAAGATGGACGCCGAGAAGCTTGTGACGGACGCGCCACCGCCGGGCAAGGAGTATCGCAAGCCTGACATGTATTATGAGGGCGTCCTGAAGGGTGCCCGCCTTATAGCGGGTGAATGCTCCAAAAATGTAATTTTTGAGTAGACTCGCATCTGTTATCCTGTACGCTGAAAACTTTGTTCATATGCACTAAGCAACGCTTGTTAATTTAAAATATTACCTTTTGTGCAGCCATTTATCAAATCTGAGACATGCAAGTCGTCGGCTTCTACTCCCATGCCACGAGTGCTGGGGTGTTCGGGATAAACCTGAGCGCTCTTGTTCCCATTCTTGGGTCCATCTAGGGAGGCACTCAGCACAATGAACAAGGCCATCGGACTTATAATGCTTTATCACTCTCACTTAGCCATAGAATTCTATAATTTTAAATTTCGGTGAAGCCCCTAGTATTCGGAAGACCGAGTTCGGGGCGCTATCCACGCCTAGGCCAGATAAATCCAGCTCAACCTCGCGTACAGTGACCTGTCTCTCGCACTATCATGACGGTCAGTTTTAGCTTTCTCTACTGAGGTGTTAACCCAGCTCAACTGGGGCACAATCGCAGTAGTTCTCCCAGCGCTACCTTAGCCAACATTGTGGAACATAAGGTACCAAAACATGGGAGCCGGCCAAACCCAACTATTGACCCAAGACATGATTCGGAGCCGATGCATATAGTGCTATAAGTTCGGGGTGCCGCACTCATGAGAGTGTTCGGTCTTCTCACACCGTGTTATGGGGTGCTTAAGCCCCTGGTGTATTGGCCGTACCAAAGTGTACGGTTGCATAATGTCATGACTGAATATATTTGTATAAAAATAGATGAATACAATAATAGATAAGAGCTATGTATTGTTTATTAAAAAGGGCTGCTATGAAAGCAGAACGATACAAATAGTGTGATAAGCAAGAGATGGGATTATTTGACATGTCCCCCTCCAGGGTCAAGCTGCGAGACTTTAAGTAAAACAGGTATTTAGCTCGTTATAGAGACCACCTGGACATTTGACGTGGCTTGTTCTCTCCCTGGCTGTTGCATCGTGTGTTCGGCGAGTGTATTGCCGGACAGGTCTTCCGGATAGTTGGGTCCTGAAAGTATATATAAAAAAGGAAACGGTAGAATAGGGAGCCCCTAGTGCGGTTGAGCCGCATTCTGGGCGTGCCGTGGTTGTGCCCCTCCCCTTATGCCCATGGTATTTCCAAAGCATAATTATGTACGTGTGGTACCGCTATCGCCATCTGGCGAGGGCTGGGGTTGGGGCCGCACTGCTATGCTTGCTTGGAACGTGCCAGCCGGTTTTTTTGTAGGTTACTTCGGGTGCGCTTGACGTTATCCGGACGTTTAACACCCGGATTGGAAAATTGCCTTGAGAGGCTACTTTGTACTTCCGCCGCCAGGGCTGCCGTGTGCTCCTCCGTACGAAGAGAGCGTTCGGTGTTTCCATTTACCATAATGACTCTGCGAGGGCCTGGCATCTTGAGCTTGAGATATGCATAGTGCGGCACCGCATTCAATTTTGCGAATGCGGTTCGTCCGAGCAGGGCGTGATAGCCACTACGGAATGGGACTATGTCGAATATTAACTCTTCGCTTCAGAAATTATCCGGGGATCTGAAGACCACTTCGAGTGTAACCGAGCCTGTACAGCTGGTTGCCTTTGTGGGTTTAATCCTTGAGGGTTCTATATACCCATTTTTCGCACTGTATCCTGATAAAGCAGGTTCAGGCTTCTGCCGCCGTCCATGAGGACTCTAGTGAGGTGAAATCCGTCAATGACTGGGTCTAGGACCAATGCGGCGAATCAGCCGTGACGGATGCTAGTGGGGTGGTCCCTTCGATCAAAAGTGATCGGGCAGGAGGACCATGGGTTGAACTTTGGGGCGACTGACTCCAACGCATAGACGTCCTTGAGAGCATGCTTCCACTCCCTTTTGGGGATATGGGTTGCGTATATCATGTTCACCGTCCGCACTTGCGGGGGGAAGCCCTTCTGTCCTCTGTTGTTCGGCGGCCGGGGCTCCTCCTCGTCATCGCTATGCAGCCCCTTGTCTCTGGTTTTGGCACTTAACTTGCCTGCCTGCTTGAACACCCAACAATCCCTGTTGGTGTGGTTGGCTGGTTGTTCGGGGGTGCCGTGTATCTAGCACGAGTGATCGAGTATCCGGTCTAAACTCGATGGGCCTGGAGGGTTTCTTTTGAATGGCTTCTTCCGCTGACTGGCTTTAGAGCCTCTGAATCCGGCATTAACTGTCGTATCCTTAGTATTGTCGCCGTTAATGCGGCGCTTGTGCTTGTTGCGACGTGACCTGCCATTGTTGTCCTTGGTATCCGAATTGCCAGGGCTCTTGGTTATGTTATTGCTACGAGCTAGCCAGCTGTCTTCTCCCGCGCAAAAGCGGGTCATGAGTGTCATGAGGGCTGCAAGGGCCTAGGTGCCGGGCAAGCCATTCGTCTCGGATGTTGTGCCTAAAGGCTGCAAGGGCCTCGGCGTCCGGACAGTCGAATATTTGATTCTTCTTGGTTAGGAACCATGTCCAGAATTGTCTGGCCGATTCCTCTGGCTGCTGGATTATGTGGCTTAGGTCATCGGCGTCTGGTGGTCGCACATAATTGCCCTGGAAGTTGTCAAGGAACACGGATTCCAGGTCCTCCCAGTAACTAATTGACTCTGCTGGCAGGCTGTTAAGCCAATGCCGAGTTGGTCCTTTAAGCTTGAGCGGGAGGTATTTGATGGCGTGTAGATCATCACCACGGGCCATGTGGATATGAAGGAGATAATCCTCGATCCATACCGCGGGATCTGTTGTGCCATCATATGATTCGATGTTTACGGGTTTAAAACCCTCATGGATTTGATGATCCATTACTTCGTCTGTGAATCATAGCGGGTGTGCGGCACCCCTGTACTGGGCTATATCACGACGTAGCTCGGATGAGCTTTGTCTGTTGTGTTCGGCCTGGCCGTATTTATCATATCCGGCGTGACGGTTATCGTCACGTGACGTGGGGCACCCACGCGATCCGTAGATCGATCTTGTTTGCCTTGCCTTATCCTCCAATATGTCTTGCAGATCTGTTGCGTTTCCCCGTGCTCTGGTATTTTTGGAGCGGCGCCGGGGTGCGGCTTGAGTTGAGGGCCGAAAGGCCTCTCTGTCGTGGCCCTGGGGTGGCCGATCGAGCGCATCGTACACTGGTGATGTAGGTTTAGTTGCTTCCTCCTCTAGTTGGGGTAGCAGCCTGCGCTTTGGGTAGCTCTTGGAGGGGCGTTCAAGTTTATAATCTTCGGCCGCCAGGACATCAGTCCATCTGTCGGCTAGCAAGTCTTGGTCAACTCTAAGCTGCTGCTATTTTTTCTTGAGGCTGCTTGCCGTGGCCATAAGCCTACGTTTGAAACGCTCTTGTTCGATGGGATCCTCTAGCACGACGAATTCGTCGTCGTCGAGGCTTGCCTCGTCTTCGGAGGGAGGCATATAATTGTCGTCCTCGACCTCCCTGTCTGCCGCTCTCTCATGAGGGTTGGCTCCTCCGTCCTCCTGCGTTGAATCCTGCTGGAGGGGGTTGTCTTCGGCACTATCCGGGGTTTTGTTGTCTCTAGTGCCGGACTCGCCGTTTTTCCTTTGGCGGGATTTAGAGCGGCGCCGCTGACGTCGGCGCTTGGGTTGCTTCTTGGAGGGGTCGTCCTTCGTTTTTTCATCGCCATCCCCTGCTTTGGGGGTGTCCACCATGTATATGTCATATGACGAGGTGGCTTTCCAGTGCCCTATAGGTGCTGGTTCTTGGTCATCTCCTTCATCGGCGTCCATACCATCGATGTCTTCGGAGTTGAAGTCGAGCATGTCGGTTAGGTCGTGGACAGTGGCTACAAAGTGGGTGGTGGGTGGGTTTCGAATTTCTTCGTCGTCCGCATCCCAACCTTGCTGACCATAGTCCGGCCAGGGCTCTCCTGACAAAGAGAGAGACTTTAGTGAATTCAGGATATCGCCAAGGGGCGAGTGCTGAAAGACGGCCGTGGCGGTGAACTCCATGATCGGAGCCCAATCAGCTTCGATCGGAAGGGGTGCGGAAGATTCAGAGTCCAGAAAGGAGTCCGGCACCTTGGAGTCACAGGCCTCGCAAAGGACTAGGCTGGTATTCGGCTCTATCACCGTAGAGATTGCGGCTCCTGGGGCGGCGTCCAACCGTCCGTCCCCGACTGGCGCAGTCGGCTCTGAGCTAATGGTCGGAGCGGACACCTAAGCGGCGCTTTGGGCGCTGTCCGGCGGCAGAGCTAGATCATGCCCATCGTGACAGTGTGGCGCGCTCGGCCGTGGCTCGAATCCGTCGAAGATCAAGTCCCCGCGGATGTCGGCCGTGTAATTTAAGCTTCCAAACCTGACCTGATGGCTAGGGGCGTAGCTTTCGATCTGCTCCAGATGGCCAAGCGAATTGGCCCGCAGTGCGAAGCCGCCGAATACGAAGATCTGTCCGGGGAGAAAAGTCTCACCCTGGACCGCGTCATGGTTGATGATCGAAGAAGCCATCGGGCCTAAAGGTGACGACACAGAGGAACTCTCAATGAAAGCACCAATGTCGGTGTCAAAACCGGCGGATCTCGGGTAGGGGGTCCCGAACTATGTGTCTAGGCGGATGGTAACAGGAGACAAGGGACACGATGTTTTTACCCAGGTTCGGGCCCTCTCAATGGAGGTAAAACCCTACTCCTGCTTGATTAGTATTGACGATATGGGTAGTACAAGAGTTGATCTACCACGAGATCAGAGAGGCTAAACCCTAGAAGCTATCCTATGGTATGATTGTTGTTCGTCCTACGGACAAAAAGCCTCCGGTTTATATAGACACCGGAGAGGGTTAGGGTTACACAGAGTCGGTTACAATGGTAGGAGATCTACATATCCGTATCGCCAAGCTTGCCTTCCACGCCAAGGAAAGTCCCATCCGAACACGGGACGAAGTCTTCAATCTTGTATCTTCATAGTCTAGGAGTCCGGCCAACGGTGATAGTTCGGCTATCCGGACACCCCCTAATCCAGGACTCCCTCAAGGGTCAACAAGAGTACCTCGACTATTTGACTGCTAAGCAAGTTTTGCAGGTCGGCCTCGATGATGGTACTGAGGCCGACATCGACACCGACGGCGCCGGCACCGATGGCGGCACCGAGACCGGTGGGGAAGGAACCGGCGGGGAAGGTACCGGTGGGGAAGGTACCGGCCCCGATGCCGCTACCGAAAAGAGGAAACATAAGAAGCAGAGGATACGAAAACCTAACAAACTAGGGATTGGACGACTTGTGATCACAAAGATGGCACCTGGCAAGTTTGAGCCCTTAGAGCCGGAAGAACCTCGCAAGTGCTATGGGAACCAAGTAGGATGCATCCTACGGGAATGTGCGAGCATCAACGACGATGACTTAAGGAGTAAAGAACATTTGACGCAATTGCTCCTAACGAAGTTGCACAAGAGATTCAAGTTCCCCGACCGGGATGATAACATAGAACAACCGTGGGATGATCCGAAGATGAAAAAGATTAACAATCACGCCATGGGCATGTTCAGAAATGATTTGGCCTCCTGGAAAGGGAGGGTGAAACGAGCTATTGAGGCTGATGAACCCCTGTCCAAGATTCTGGAGGAAAATCCGACACTTACGGAAGAGGAGTTCGAAAAGTTCAAGGATACTTGCGCTACCGAGGCAGCCAAGGCTAAGGCTGCGAAATTCAAGAGCCTTCAGCAAAGGAACACGGGGAAGCATCGCCTCGGAAGCCGTGGCTTCCTCGGTAAAAGGCACATATGGGATAAGGAGGACGCGGAACGTGAAGCCGCGGGTCTCCCAGACCCCTTCACGAAGTTCACCAACCCCTTGGAGCATGACTTCATCAGGGCCCGCTACAAGTGGGACAAGGAGAAAAAGGATTTTTACACGGACAAGATCACGAGGAAATTGATTAGACTACTGGAGAAGCAACACCAGCTTGCAGCCGAAAGCCCTACTTCTCCGATGAGGCCCAAGTGGGAGACCCCTTTCAACCGGGCCTTGAATGAACTTAAGGGACTCCCTTTGGACCAGCGGCCGCAATATGGTCGTGTGCACGACACTGGAGACGGCGCCACGTGGAAGGTGTTTTACAACGAGGGCCCGGAGGCGAAGAAGCAGAAAAAGAAGTTTAGTCAGGCGGACATCGACGTGAAGGTGAAGCTTGCGGTCGAGAAAAAAGCAGCTGAGGACGCGAAAAAAGCAGCCGAGGACAAATATGAGTTGCTATAGCAGGCAGTCAATGCAGCTGTAACTGCCTGCAGAAATGATTTGGCTACTAACTTGGTTCCAGTTATCATCAACTGGGCGAAGGAAAATCCAGACAAGACGGTACATGATTTCCCGTTGCCCAGTTTCCTCGGGAGCAACTCCATGAACAACAACACCATCGCACCATCACTTGCTCACGCAATCGGGCCTCCTCTTGCAGCCGCTCCCGCTCATAGCAGCCTGTCCTTAGTCTCAGGCGCGCTAGGTGGGCCTTCGTCTTTGGTTGAGCTCGACGCCGTCAGGGTAATTACATGTCGCACCAACATATATATATATATATATATATAATATTCCATTTTTATTGCCTTTCGGTTGTTTTACGCCACAGACATATGTGTTTGCAGGCGAAAGAAACCCCGTGCACCATACTCTACTTGATCAAAGGCCAGAAGGTGGATGTGGGAAAGGGGATGATAATGGACCCCTCTCAACGCACGTTCCACAACCAGCCGATCCCCGCTGGGCACTTCAGGGTTAGCTTGACCAGTGTGAAATCGAGGCACGAGGATTTGCCTCCTCCAGTACATCATGTGGGAGCGGACGACGAGACCCCGTCGTGGATTGGAAGCTGCAAGAATTGGGTGCTGCTATGGCCGAAGAATCTTATTCGTCTGGAGCCGGCCGAGAGCACACCAATAACTACCACACATCAACAAGCATGTGCGGAGACCACCACCCTGCCTACGCAATTACCATCTCCTGTAGTGCCGGGTGAGAGCGGCGGGCGACATGATGAAGGGGGTGCAATAGTACTGGCTGATGTAATTTCTCCTGTAGAACAGAGAATGGATGATGAGACGGAGGTCGACCCTATGGATTACCTCAATACAAACGCATATGACTGTGACATAGATATGATGAGTCAACCATATGACGAATCGGGCTATCAGCTTGCTAATGAGGATATGGATGATATGCCCGGGCAGGGTCGTAGCATGGATTGCAAAAAGTCTCTCTTCATGAAATCCTCACAGGACACGCCTGAAGATGCCGCCTCAACACAGGCTCAACTAGCCGGGCGCGAGGGTCGTATAGTACTTAGCCCGGGAACACTGGGGCAGGGGTTAAGGAAAGGTCTGGAAGGTGTGCCCAAGAAAAAGGAGAGGAAGAGATCGGGGAAGGTAACCGCCTCCAAACAAGCGAGAGCACATAGCAGCCAGACGATGCATTCTGAAGAGCGTGTACCCGTGAAAGGTGCGGTCATGTTCCATCTCACGGGCGAGCCGATGCTACCGCCGAAACCGCTGGAGGCACTATCAGGGGATCTTAGGAGACTGCACGACCATGTGTTGTCGACTGAGAAAAGCCTACTAGCCTCAAAGGATCCAGGATATCCAACATACGCGGCTCGTGTGCCTGAGGGGAAGTGCTACGTCAACACACGGCCCGCGGAGGTGTTCTTCCTGCGGTTTGACCATATCTTTGAGATGTTTCTAACAAGGCGGCTTGCTTTTACTATCGTCCGCCTTTTTGCGCTACATATGAGCTCCGTCATGAAGAGTGAAGAAGTCTCGCAAATCTGTGCGGCGGATCCGTACTACATGCACAAGTCTTTCTTCAGTCTCGGTGACTTTGAGCATGAAACTGCTAGGGAGTACCTCCAAAACTTCATGGTACAAAATAAGGACCGGGAAATTGTCCTTGTGCCTTATCATCCAAAGTAAGTCAGTTCCGAACAACCCTTTAGTACATTTCAATCATTCCTTCTCTCTCATATGGGGAATGATTTGAGGTGTCTTTTCCCCGCAGCAACGGGCGCACCGTCCTTATCGTTCTTTACCCGCAAGTCTCCCACGCCGTGTATTTTCACCCTTCCAGAGACTACGAGAAAAAAGACTACACCCACATAATGAATATTCTAGATGATGCTCTCCAAGGCTTCAGATTTAGAGGTGGCCACGTGCAGATCAAGAAACAAAGGAACAAGAAGATGGGTTTCGCGCATAAAACTAACTTCTCATGCATCCATGTCCCAAAACCAAGCAAGAAGGATGGATTCTACATCGTCCATCTCATGATTCAGTTCAACACGGATCACCAAAAGCTTCGCATTAACAGCAGAAATGATGATCATATCCACAAGTGGCTAGAATCTCATGGAGAAGCGGATTATAAACCTAGAGATGACTTCTTTCGCATCCAAAGCGACATTGCGACGATCATCATGAAAGAAGTCGTCGATGAGAAGGGGATGTTCCACCACGGCCCTATATCGCGAGCTGACGTCCGAACTCGCATAGGCATGCAACGTCTAGACCTCATGCCGTTCAAGAAGCTAGGGTTCATCCTCGATGATATGGAAGGATGGAACTTCTAGTGATTTATGATGCCGATGATGATAATATGTGTCGGTTGAACTTGTATACTTTTTGTAGCGATGAAACTTTGTGATGTCCACGGTCCCTGCCAAACTTGCGTAACGCTACTTTGTTAGTTTGTGTAGGATGACCTGCGTACCTCTAGTTAATTAATTTGCGTACTGTATGTTGCATCTAGTTGCTAACCCTTTCTTTTTTGGTGTTGCTCTAGTATATTTTGTTGCATATATATGATTGTACATCCTCTTCATGAACATGCATCTCTAATAGGTACCTAGTTTCTTGATGGCGAGATGGAATTGCTATGTCGTGTACAAAGGGAAGGTTCCGGGGGTGTACAACGAGTGGCATGAGTGTCAGGCGCAAGTGAATGGGTTCACGGGCGCCAGCCATAAAGACTTCAAAACCAGACAAGAAGGAGAAGCTAGTTACTTGAGGTTCATGCTAGCGCGAGAGAGGGCTCGTAACCGCCACCTCATGTACTGCATAGTTCCACTCTCACTCATAGTGATAGCACTTCTTGCGTATACCTTTGTTTAGATGGATGACGTTGTTGTAGTTGCAAGTATTCGAGACTTGCACGTATCGCTATTTTCAAGATGATGACAAGATATCACTTTGTGTTGGATGATGATTATGATGAGACTATTTGTATGTACATGCTATGATTACATTTCTGGTCTCGCAGGCATTTGTATGTGTATCATGATGACATTTCTATGTGCTAAAGATTCTTCTATAAAGCCTGTTCAAACACAAAACAAATATGCCAAAAAAACTACTTAAATTAGCAGTAGCGGGTGTATAAAAGTTAGCAGCAGCGCCGCGATAGCAGTAGCGCGTCCAGGCAAAGCGCGCTAGAGATACTAGCAGTAGCGAGCTTCCGCTAACAGCGCTGCTGCTACACTTGTGTAGCAGTAGCGCCGGTGAGCACGCGCTACTGCTATGTGTTAGCTGTAGCGCCTTATTAGTAGCGCCTATCCCCGCGCTACTGATACATCTAAAACCCGCGCTGCTGCTAGCCTTTTCCCTAGTAGTGGTCGCCTGACTTGCCATCAATGTGGAGCGGCGGGCTCAGCTAGCGCTGGGCAGGAAGTGTGCGCGGGAGGGGGAAGGGGGTTTTGTTGGGCCAAGAAGGTGAGAAGCCAACTTGGGACTGGTCCAAACGGGGAAATATCATGTGCTCCCATACTCTGCATATGACACTAGTCTATGTCACTACTCCCTCCTTTCCGGTTTATAGAGATGTTTAAAGTAACATCGGAATATGTTACAGTAAAAGTTACTCCCCACTATGACCATCCTTGGCCTCTCCCAATGCTCCACCATGTATAGCTGCTAAGCCTGCCACGTAGGCATAAAATATGATGTGGCAAGTTAATTAAGAAGAGAGAGACTAGTTTGGTGACCGCAGGAAGAAACGGTGGAAAGACAGTTTTGAGTCTATAGCTAATTAAATGAAGCAAGCTTAGAAACAATAAACTAAGCACCTATGCATTGAAGACTTGAGTTACTAAGCCATTTAATGCACTTAGCACCTCATCTAAGCACATCTAAGCACTTAGCACTTAGCACCCCCTTGACCGTGGACCTTGACGGTGTACGTCACCTTGTGTCTCATAATTTTCCTCGCCATCACTGAGTCCTAGAAGATCTCACCCACATCATCATTAGGCATGCAGCCGCCTTGATAGACAACGTGCGCAGAAGGAGTAGAGGCGACTGGGGACGCACCACATCATGGGCACTCCGTACGTACTCGTGTGCGTGTAGCGTGCATGCTTTTCCATCGGTGCTAGCTCTACGGTCGAGGTTGCGGTCGTCTTCGTCTCTGACTAGCCGTTGAGCAACGACGGCAAAGAGGTGTTGCAAGAGATGCGTAGGCACCGTTGTGTGCGAGCTTCGCCGTAGCACGACGAACCGGACATTGTCGCAGATGGCGCATGCCTCCATGCAGCCGAGTGTGTGTGCATGCATGTGTTATTCACGTGCATTATGCAGCCGAGTGTGTGTGCATGCACATGTTGTGTATGTGCGTTGTGTGCTCCATGCCTGTGCACGTATGTGCATGAGTTGGATCGGATGGAGTTAGTGTGTTGGCGTGTGTACATGTGTGGCTGCATGCGTCCTGTACATGCGTGGCTTGTTGCGTGGTTATCAATATAAACTATAAAACATCTTCAACTTAGCATCCTGATGTATCATTTCTAGTGGTTAGCGAAGAGTTCATGTTCTTTTATTTGTTTATAGTTGGGCAGGCGGCAAAAAGCAGGGGAAAACGCGCAAGGTTCCTTGCAGATGCTCCACCGGGAGGTTCCTTGCTCCTTCTCGGTCGTCGGGAATCTATGTTCTTCAACTCTTTTCTTTTACGTGAGCTTTGTTCATCTTTTTCCCAACACGCGAGACATCTAGCATCAAGGTGCATGTGTCATGCAAGAAAATGGAGATAATCAGATAAGCAGTGCGTAAGTGAGTCATGCACTTCAATGGCACCTACTACGCAATATTTTTTTCTCCTCGATGGCACGTGAATAGTGCACGTACTCAACGACGGAGCACGGGATGGTAGCCATGACATGGTCAGCCCTTTTTTGGAGAGAGTACGTATCAAATAACTTTGATGTGTCCCATCAACTCACAGAATGATGAGAAGCCTAATTACGCCTTCTCCCTTGCCAACGCATGCGCGGTGGCTCGCAGCACGAGGAGAAACTTTTGCTTATAAGCGGTGGACGTGCAGTAGTTCATTTGGTGTCAGATTGCCAGAAGTACTACTGTAGAACCATCGACTTCTGGAAGAGGCGAAGAGCCAAGCGCAAGGTCACCTACTAACTTTAGGATAGGCGTAGTGGGAATAACATAAGTAGGGTACCTCCTTTTTTATTCTAGAAATAACCACACATGAATATCGAGGTGTTGGTTACATAGAACAAATTTCCTGGAGTCCGTGCTCAGCCCTCCTCTATCTCTCTTCTCAGCAAGCCAGTGGACGCGCGGAGGCCATCGTCTGTTTGCTCATATGCGGTCCCACATGTTAGTGAAAATGCAAGAGGACCCACTGAAGCTGCACATCTTTCACCTCGACGTGCTGGTGATGAAAAACAAATCCAATAAAGATCTTCAGTGGCCGCTTTTGGAGTTACTCAAGAGTAGTAAGATTCTATTTACAGTTTAACCCAAGATGCACATCACGTGGCTTCAACTACCACTCTATTTTCTTGCATGACATGACCTGGATGCTAGATGTCCCACGTGTCTGCAAAAGGAGGAAGAACCCGACCAAATCTTCGGATTAGACTAGTTGTGCTAACTTAAAATTTTATTGTGTAGAATGGATGCAAGTTTTGGTATTGGGAAGAAGAGTACATCGATATATTCATAGAGCGCAATTTAGTAGATGTTGTAGCACTTTTAGCTAGCATAGAGGCTAGAGATGAGACTAGTGCACTTGTTGATAGAATAGAGGCTAGACATGAGAGTAGATGCGAGGAAGCAACGTCTACTTCTTTACACTCGAAGAAGAAAGAAGCATGCAAGATTGAGCCTCTGCAGATCAACAATGAATGCATCGAGAAGGCACTAATCCAAATTACAGGAGCAGTTATGGAAGTTGGATATCTTCTGAAATGTATTCTTGTGGTTCTTGTTTTCTTTGGTCTTGCTTTTCTAGTCAAAAATTTGCTGATGTGTCTCCATGTACCAAAAAATCAATGATGAAAAAAAGATATGTGTTTGCAAAGAAAAATGTACGCGGCTGGGATGCGTCCGCGCGTTCGGCGCATGGCCACCGCATCCAAGAAATGGCCCGGACATGACCCATTGCCCTACCCAAATGGACAGAATACGGGAAAAATGGAGGTCCGTTTGGGGTCATGCGTTGGAGTTGGCCTTACAAGTGGGACCGCAGTTGAGGAAACCGACTATCGGCAAATCCCCACCTCGCCCGCCGCAAGATGGCTGAGTTAGAGAAATGACAAGGTTGAAGAGATTGCTCTAGCATGGACTCCAAGAAATATGGTGTTAGATGGAAGTTGTGCTGGTGGCATGTGCCGTACTCCTGGACGTGAATGCTTGTTCTGGCCCATGCCACCCTACTACTCCTACTACTTATATAGTACTAGTAGTATCGAGGATTTGAGGTGCTGGTTATGTACAGCGAACACATTAACATATGGCCCACCTCACACTGTGGCCAAATTTCCTGGAGTCTGTGCTAGGTTAAAAAGTGGTCTTTGTGAGGGTGGGTGGCTGGTCTCAAGTTTAAAACTTGTTGTATTACGTATACGTAGACGTAGAGATAGTGCAGCAGTTCTGAAAGTTTGAACCCAAACATCAGAATGCAATTTCAACTAGACTCATCCGAGGACCTAGGATGATGGGATTCGCAGCTACAGTAAAAACACTCGCCCGACGCGCGAAGCATGTGAAGCTAGTACAAATAGTGTACTACTATTGTTGATTGGCCTCATCCGATAACCTGTTGCAATGCACGTACAATTATGTATTCGGAAAATATATTTTTGCCTCGTCGCAGCACTCACTAAGATAAGCGACTCGAAATCCATTCATAAATTTAGTAAGTTTATCACAAGCGTATCATTTTATTACATACATCAGGTTATCAACCCACAACGACAACGAGGGTACTTTATAAATATTAAAGTTTTCATCACACAACAAATAACAAGCAATGAAATGAACTTCAACTCAACCAATCCTCGGCGTTGGAAACACTTGCTTTGAACCACAAGTGATTCTCTAGGACGGGCCACCTATTGTTAACTCGAGACAAAAGTAGGACTGATCATCCATGCTGGAGCGGCCTACTATATCAGTACCAAGGTAGGGAACCACCCAAATGTCCAAGGTATACATACAATTGCTTCTCATAAATGGTAGTAACATTGTGTCAATAGCAGTTGGATCGCCTTTCACCATCATCGGATAGTTTTGTCCAAGTAAGAGCGAGTTTTCTCCAAGACTATCAATTCTGTACGAGGGAGAAGGTGTTGGTGCTAGCACACTAGTATCCATCCCGAATACCATGCAACGAGTGTTGGAATAGATCCGGAGAGTGCGACCATGGGAGACAACACGTGCTCCCTCAGTAGTAACAAACTCAGTGCGCTGTATACAGACAAGAAGAGGTGATCCATCGGAATTAGTTGCCAGGCGGCACTAAGTATATAAGTTCTGCTCGTCCTCATGCTCGTGATCATCACCATCGTCATCTCCCCCCTTGGTTATAAAATTTTTCAAGTATAGGTGGTGGAATGTTCACAGGACCTTGCAAACACAAGAAGAAGGTTAATTAGTAAAGGGAAACTTGCTAACCCGCATGCATGTGGATGAAACAATTATAATTACGGTGGAAGACAAACGTACCGAAACTACGAGGATCCCATGCAAAAGAAGTGCCATGAGTGGTGGAAGCAAACATAAGACCCTCGTATTGAATTGCATCACAGTACACATCCGTGTATAGAAACTGATTTTTGAGCAATATCCATTGAGTCGAACCACAAAGGACGGCAACAAGCTTGTCGAAGATAGCAAAGACTTCATAGTTCTTGTAATTCCAAGAGCGGTTGGGAACTCAACAAATTGCTATCTTCCATAGAAGACAGTCACCATGATCGTATTTGAACGTGCGTAGAATACCGGTGTGCTCAACCTCCGGGCAGTCTGCTACGAATTTTCAAAGTGAACCCGGTGATGAGTGTACACATTCACAAGTTCCCACTCGCAGTTGTACCCAATATAAACAACCCAATCTCCCTTTGCGCCTGCCCAATCCTTTCCCTCAAGTGATGGCATCTTAACATCATACGTATCATTATCAAGCAGCATCAACTTGCACAAGGCGAGGCCTCCTTCGTCCCCGCGCCAGTCACTAGGGTCACGGCGAAGAAGATAGGGGAGATCAAAACGCTCCTGGACCCTTGGGTTCCTTGTAATGATGTTATTAGTTGAGTCGAGAATGGTCTTGAACGAACCTGCCATGCTAGCCGAGGTGAATACGTCGCACCGATCAATGAGTTCCTCCACCACGTCATCTTTCAGATCGGGGCAAGAATAACGGGGTCGTTTCCGGCCTGTTCCCTCCATGGAGAAGATGATCGAACAATGGCAGAAGGAAGGGTGAAGGCAAATGGAGGAGGGAGGAAGAGCGTGCGACAGCTGTTCCAAATCGAGAGGGAAAGGCGAAGAGTTGGTGGACGGTTGCCAATTTGCCACGGTACATGAAGAGGCGCCCCGGCCTACACGTCCGTTCGGAAATACTAGTAGAAAAGGACTCGCCGTCGTCTCACTGACATGTTGGAACCGAACACATGTCAACGAAACATGGTGTGTAATTTCTCGCGCAAAATGCGATCTGGCCGTGTTGGCCCGAGGTGCCGCATTAGTTATTTTATTTGAAAGTTTGCCGCATTAGGTATCGACCTTTATTTTTTTAACATACAATCTGAATGGATAGCTCCTGTGGTCATCACACATGAGCGGATATATAGGTGGGCTAGGTGGATAGGCGTTGAGCAGGCGGCAACAATCTGAGTGCTAAAAGAGTTGATCCAATGCTTGGTTTTGTTTGGATTTTCCAACTATGACCATTGGATAGAGTGAATCAATGGCTCACGTTCAAAGTTATTCTCATACTATAGATTTTTTGATTCAGTTGCTATGCTGCTACCGTCCAATATTCGCGTGTGGTTGTTTCTAGAGTAAAAAAGGAGGTACTGATACTTACTGTGGGAAAGGTGAAGTGATGGTTGATTCGCCCAAGCAACTTATTACTGTGGCAATATGGGAGTACCAGCGGATTCAAGGAACAGAGAAATGATGGTTGCTTCGTCCGAGCAACTTACTATGGCAAAGGTGGGGCTTTGTGATTTGCCTGCTCACTAGTCATTACTACTGCGGTGCAACGACCGGGGTGAATCTTTCCCTGCAATTGTGTTGTGCACTCAATATTGCTGCATGGCAAGTGGAGCCGGATGAAGGATGTCCAACATCTCGGCGAAACAAAGTTGAATTGTTTCTGGCATTGCTATCAATCCTTCAGGATTTGTTTATATGTACACATAATTTTAATGAAATTGTACTGTGATGCTATGAAGGTTTCAACTTTGGTTCCCGCAGGAAAAAAAAGGTTTCAACTTAGGATTCATTTGTCTTCCATCAAATACAAATGAAACTACCATGGCTACCATGGCTAATGCATCTCAATGGTTCGCAGATCAGCACCAATATTCACATCACAACTGGAGACAAAGTTGTGAGAAGGTGTACAAATAAAGAAAAAAATATAGCTGATGTTGTTCGTAGGCATGGCTCAATTTCCTTGGCACAGTGTTCATTGCTTGGCAGCTAGTTTCACCCAGCTCTGTAGCCAAAAAAGAGGTGTATGGAGGACAGCACAATCCGATCATTTTGTGCAGCTCCACTAAAATCGAGCGGACCATCCCTGTTTGCAAAGATATCCAGTCAGTGTGATTACAATAATAGTGGAACTAAATGATGAAACATAACACACATAAATAGAAGCCGATCACCTCTACGATCTCTCTTTAGGACTAACTTCTTGTTGGAGAAGATTAGGCATGGAGTTGGATGAGGAGGATAGCAAAACGAATCTCCCTTTCTGCCGTCCCACAGAAATGTAAAAATGTTGCCCGTGTGACATTTTGGCGGAACTGCACAAAACACTCTTAAGCAAGAAGTGATTTGTGCAGTTCACCAAAAGGTCACAATAGCAACAAGGTGAAAATGGATAGCCCTGTTTGCGAAAGGAGGTAGAAAGGAAACAATTACTGCCCAATAACATGAGTTGAAGACACATACCCCGACAAAAAAGAGGCATATTCCATGTAATAAGGGAAAGATAGCACATGTTGGTTTATCAAAAATGGTTTGAGGACAAGATTGCAAGATGGAAAGTACGTCGGCCGATATACATTTAAGCAAACAACTAAAGAAGATCCACATGCAGCAACGTGGGAAGATGGGCAGTGGAGCAAGGCCGGAGGAAGCTGTACCTGAGGGTCGTCGGGATGTTACTAGGAGGGCACCGGCGGCCGGGATCTACCCATACTGTGGCAACAAGCAAGTGGCGAAGGCCCTACCACGCAGGAGCTTGGTCAGAGAGAACGACGGGTACCGCAGATCGGGACGTGCTGCTTCAACACCATCGAACGGAGAGACGATGCCGTCCTCCCCTTCCGCCAGCGGACGGGATGCAGATGGATCACTAACCAATGCTGAGAGAGAGAGAGAGGCCACTTCCGCCTTGTGTGAGATGGTGTGACGAGAGACATACCCATTTTTCCATTTTCCCCACGGCAATCGTTTTATATTCTGTACGTGCCATTGAGGAATATATAACTTTATTTAATACTAACACGTCAAGTCGAACATCATTCCGTCTAGGCATGGTACCCGACCCTCCTTCGAGTAACCAACCGCTACACGTGTTAAATTATCACGTGGACTGCCTTTTCGTACAGAAACAAACTCCACCATGTACCCGCGCGGGTGTGGCCGGGAACGAGGCGTGAGTATGTACGTCCTGCGTGCACCTCTTCTTTAGGTGCAGGTACGTACGTGGGTGGGTGTGAGAGAGATGGTTTGTGCGAAACAGAGGCAATGTTTTGATGATATCTCAAACAGAAAAACGTAACATATGCAATGTGTGTGAAATGGAGTCAGGGACGTGATATATCGATAGAATTGAAAACAGGGTTGAAGTGTGTGGTTGCGCGATCGATAAAGAGTTCCATCGAATTTGTGTTTGCCCACGTCAAAGATACAGGGCGGCTGGCATACTAGAATTTGAGAGGGTAGAGGTGAAGTTTTTCTACGTGGCATGGATACCTACCTGCAACGTTCGACTATCAGTGTGTGTGGGGGTGGGGGGCAGAGACCGATCGACTAGTATATGTGTGGGGAAGGAGAGAGACCTAGCTATGTATTGAGGGAGATCGATCGGCATCCATGGATATGTGTAGCAGAGGAATAAAGTTGCGAGAAAGACAAGGGTAGAGCGTTGGAGGGTTGGTGGTGGAGTGGCATCTCACAAATGGTGGGAGAGGCCTGCTAGACAAACGTAGGGTACGAGTGCAATATCAATAAGAGAGGGCGGGGGATGTCTGTCTGTCTATGCACATGCATGTGAGAGACGGGTTGGGAGGTACGCAAGGATGATGAGGGGAGACGATATGGTTGTGGTAAGCATACGTAACTACATAGGAAGATCAACCGTCGTGTGTCCGAGAAAGGGAGAGACATAACTAGCAAGGTAAGTGTATCGGTGCATGGGGAAAATGAATTATAGTCGACCTGGCTATATGTAGGGAGATCAGTACGTATACACACCTGCATGTGTTAGAAGAAAATAAGGTCCGGAGAGACAGACAGGGGGAGAGTGGTGCGGCTAGGAGGTGGTGTGAGAGGCCTACCATGTTGAGGGGGGGAGGAGTGTGCGAGTATGAGATCAATGAAAAGAGGGGCGGGAGTGTGCACCTGCGTGGAACCGTATTGGACATAGGGGGGCATGGACGAGGTGAGAAGAAAAGAGGGGAAGTATATATGTGTTTGTTGTAGGCACACTTGGCTAGAGATGTATATCGACCGGTGTGTGCCGGAAAGAATGAGTCGGGGCCTACACACACCGCGGGTAGAAGACCTAAAGAGAAATAACGAACGTGCGCGATGGAGGGGATGCTAAGGGTGGGTGAGAGGGGGGTGGGTGTGTGCATGCACGATAGAAAGTTAGCGCTAGCTAGCTACAAATAGAAGAGGATCGTGAGGGTGTAAAATATGAACAAAGATCATAATTCATTATAAAAAAGTGGATACGGATACTTGAAGAAGATATCATAATGTAGAACATTGATTATAATTTGGGCTAATGTGTGGCTTTTGCAGCTCGGGTCTAAATACTTGTCACAATGTAGGGGCGGGGCACTATACTTTGTGTGATAAACATGGTGTACGTACGGAACATGGTTTAGATTATGAATATATAGTTAGTACATCAAATGCACTATTATTTGGAATCAACATCAAGTGTATTCAAAAAATAGAATTCGAGTTCATGTAGTACACATAGTTCATATCTATCTCTGTAGTAATCATGTGGTGTGTTATTAAGGTAATACACGAATGATGGTTGAAGTTGGCAACAATCATGATTGTAGATTCTTATTGAAATAGATAAACAAATTCAAATTCAGTTCGAATTGCAGCGGTAGTATAGACATTTGGAATGCACTAAAATGTTGGTATGAGTAGGTTACATGCATTATACAGCAAGCAAAAAAATTTAATTGGACATAACATGGATTCATACTCCCTCCTTCCATCTATATAGGGTGTAATGCATTTTTTAAGACCGCCTTTGACTATTGACAAGATTAATAGTACATGACATGCACAATGTGAAAATTATATCATTGAAAGATCCTTTCACACACGAATTTAACAGTGTGCCTTGTGTAAGTTGCATGTCATATATTATTGCTCTAATATTTAGTCAAAGTTAGCATCAAAAAACGCATTAGGCCCTATTTAGATGGAAGGAGGGAGTAGCTTTGAATAGCATTTGTATAGTAAAATGGGGCAAGACTCTCTCTTTGTGTGGTGTGAATAGTTTTAATTTTTTTTGTTTTCTTTTTGGTTGAGGGAAGTGCGAATTTATTTGGTACGTACAAGTACAATATTACACGTTAGGCTTGTCCCTCAAATTCAACCCGCGCCTTGCTATCCCGAAATTACAACGCGCGTGAAAACTCCCTCCGGCTGTCAAGTCCCGACATAAGAAATCCCCCTTCTAACCCTGAGCCGAAAGGGCCGCTAGTTCAAATCGGTGGGGGGTACTTTTGTAACACACCCTACATTTTGGACAAGCGCTTCCCTAAGTCATGGCTCACCCCCTCCCATCGCCCCCTTTTCGCCATTAGAAATTCGAGGCCGCCATAACCTCTCTGCTCCAGCCGCGAAACCCCACCCTCCTCCGTCTGCCACCTCACCGCTGCCCAGTCGGAGCCTCTTCCCCGACAACGTCATCCACCGCAATAGCTCGACGTCCCTCGTCCACCTCCTCGGATGAGGATCCGTAGTCCATCTTGTCATTCAGCCGCCCCATCCTCCACCTCCAAGGAGCTGCTCCGACGATCACCTCGTCTATCACGGCTACTCTATCCTCACAGCGTCGCCTTAACCTGCTCCTCCGGAACCGCAACATCCTCACTGACTACTCGGACGAAGTCAAGGCCTACTCGCGCCAACAAAGAGGTTGTACACTCATCGCATTGCACCTTCTCCTTAACTCGACCTCCCGCCGGCGATGGTGCTCCATCCTGCACCCCCATGGAGAGGCTACCTTGAAGCCTGTGCCATGGGAGACATCTCCATGGCAGCTCTCCCACAGTACGAGGCCCCTTCGGCGGCGGCGGCCATACCAGCCGGATCTTCTGCTGCTGCTCCGGCTCTCGCTCGCTCGCTCGCGCTGCTGCTGCTCCGGCTCTCGCTCGCTCGCTCGTGCTGCTGTTGCTGCTCTCCCGCTCGCTATTGCTGCTGCTCTGCTCTGATTTAGCTACACTTCAGTCGATTGAATCGACTTTTGGGTCAGTCAATTTTCAGGGGTGGGGGGCTCGCCGGAGTTAAGGAAGAACCACCCGCAACAGGAACGGGGGCTCGCCGAAGAGGTACCCCACTATCTATCTTAGGGTTCAGGGTGGGGGCGGGGGGCCTAGAGGGCTGGCCGGGGTGGCGGCGGACCGGTGGTGGGGAGTTGTTTCGGGGCGGCGAGGCGGCGCTGAGGCCGGTAGTTCGGCCGGTGGTGACTGGCGGCTCAGGGGGATGCAGGTTGAAGATGAACTGCAGGCCCTCCCTAAACTACCTGTCAAGTGCCTCTCTGCTACCATTGCATTCAATTTCGACAATAACATTCAGATTCCACAGTAAATTTCAGTTTCGAGAGTTAAGTTTAGAGTCAACAATTTTTACCTCATCTGTTGTAGTCAGGTGGTTTTTTGTGATGTAAATTTTACATCTATTTTACATCATCTATTGGAGATGGTATTAGAATCCCACTTGAGATTGACGATGTTTGTCTTGTGCTACTTCAGCCTTGACATCTTACAACTCACCGGAGCTGCTCCAACAAATGAACGATCCATCAAATAAGAGCAGTGCCCTGGACGCCGTCTACAGATTCCTCAGATCTTCCTCCACACCTCCGATAGCCACCTCTACCTCAACTGCTTTAGCGACCAACCGAATGATGCTGAGGTCGACACGGCTACGGCAAAGAGGTTGTACACTTGTTGCATCACTTATTACTATACAATCATGTCGATCCATTGGGGCTATTTTGTTTGAACAGAAAAACATAGCAATAGGGAATTTTCCAATGGCACTCTACTATTCAATTATTCATGCATTTTGTTAAAAGGAATGAAGCAAAACATCCACCTAGACCTACTTTTCAAAATCCTATGCATGAAAACAAGACCAAGTGCATTAGTGGCAGAATAACATTCTAACTGTACACGCTTTCATATGGTTTCACTTTATTTTGGCCATGATCCTTTGCATTCTCTGCTCTTCCAATTCCTGTAAACCAAACACCCAAGTTGACAGAAATCATGTGTTTATAAATGCTTTGTTTACCATGTGCATTCCTATCCTATTCTGGTGTTTTTCCTATCCCTGCGTTTTTAGAATCATGCAAGCCAAATGAACCCTTACAGAATTACTTCAGTTACAGGTAGGTGTCGAAGGGAACTTTGTGTGGTTTGTCCTGCTCCTGCCGTGACGTCGTCCACCTCACCTGAGCTGCTCCATCAATAGAAGCATCCACCAAACCAGACATCACGACTCCTGATCGTCTTTCGCCGCCTCAGATCTCCTTCCCTGCCGCCGACACCCACTGCAATGGCATCACCATCATTGACTCAGCAGATGAACCTAAGGAGTACACGGGTCCACAAGAGAGGTTGCACTCTTTTGTTTCTGCTTATGTTATGCATTGCTTAAAATTACCTGCTACTTTATCGTCCTATTCACCTCTTGGACTCCAAGTCAGGTCCAAATTAATGTTCAAACTTGAGTTCTAAATTAGTTGTGGGGCACATATCGAGGGAGCAATGAATAGTATCTTTGTCTAATATCTGGTTCACCTAGGGTATGCCTGTGTTGTTCATCTTGGGTGGGAAACAAATAGTAAATCAATCATCAACTGTCTTTTTATTAAATTAAAGCAATCATCCGCCTTCTATCATTATTTTTGGATCCATCCACTAGTTGTTACCATCACTCTAAATTTTTGCATGCTCTCCTTACATAATCTCACCATATTTTTTTGTATGCATGTCAGATATTGTACACGGTCATGCTGAACATGTAGAGAAAAAGAGAAGAGTTTTGCGCGGCAATACAATGTCATGCAGACATCGCTCCATGGTGGGTTCAATGGCAAATCCTCCCCACCCCTCTCCAGATTATAATCCAGAGGAAGGTATCTGTTCTGAGGCGAATTCAGACGCCGCTGACCACTCCTATTTACCCCCCAAGGTGTTTGCTCTACCTTGGCATGATGAAGTTAGTCATATCATGCATATGTTGCCTTGCAGTGCCTACTTTTGACATCATATATGTCATCTGCATATGTGGCCTTGCAGTGCCTACTTTTGACATCATATATGTCATCTACATATGTTGCCTTGCAGTGCCTACTTTTGACATCATATATGTCATCTGCTTAGTTTAGACATGTTCTGTAATGCCACCTATTTAGTTTCTATATCATATATGGGAATTATGCAGTCTCGTGTCTTTTAGCCAGCCATAATATATGTGAAATGTGCAATGCCATCCTGTTTAACCGGGCATCATATATTTGAATGATATCTTGCCCATCCTTTTCTTCATTACATTTCAATTTGTCGACAATGTTTGTACATGAAACTACTCTTCCTGTGAATCAGCCATTTGGGTGGGAGATGGAAAAATCTGGAGCGAAAACAAGGCCTTCAGAGCAGACAGTGCTACCTGTTGAAGCAGATCTCTTCTTGGGTCCCAATAGCTCCTGAGAGATGGATTCGACAGATGACCAGTTCTATTCCCCCACTAAGGTGTATGCTCTAACTTGGCACGGTTATACTGCTCATATCATGCATATGGTGTCTTGCGTTGCATAGTTTAGACATCATATACACAATATTCAACACCATGTTCTTAGTTCAGACGTCATATCAAATTCCCTTTGTTTAGCATATAAATCACATATGTGAATTAAATGATGTGATCCTGATTACTTAGATAACATGTAGGTGAATTATGTCATGCGATCCTGTTTAGTTATTCATCATATCTTTGAATTATGTTATGCTATGCTATCCAGTTTAGATAGACATCATATATGTGAAATTATGTCATGCTATCCATTTTAGTTAAACAATATACATGTCAACTATTTCATGCCCTCTTTTTTCCACACAATCTATTGCATCTGTCTCTCATACAACGTCTGTACATTCAACTATGCTTCCTGTTTATCAGCCATTTGAATTGTAGTGGGTGATGTCAGTATCTAGCGGACTAAAAACACGGTCTTCAAATAAAACAGTGCTACCTCTTGGTGGAGATAGTACCCCGGTTGTACATGCACAAGAACCAGCCCTACCACACATAACCCAAACTCTCGCAGATTGTACCCCTACTGCGATGGACAAAGAACCAGCTTCACCCAATCTAACCCCAACCCCAGCAGATAGTAACCCAGTTCCTGTTGACACCGCACGATCTCCACCAGAGAGATCCCAAACAAGAGTAGTTAGTAAGGCAGATCCAGTACCCAAAGGGCCAGTACTACCACGGCGAACCCCAACTCCACCAGTTAGTACGCCTATTCTTGTGGAGGAAGCACAACCAGCTAGTCGTAGTTTAGCATCTATCACATTTGATGTTGTTAAATCGTATGTGTGTATCTTCCCATCTTGGAAATATTATACTGAAGATGAAGGAAAATGCCAGTTGCAGGTGTTTGTCCAGGAGTTATGTGTAAGTAATGTTATTCATGGCAATTACTTTGCTTTGTCCCATACATCCTACCTCCATGATGGTTATAATACAACAAATTTTCCCATTTTTCTCTATAGAGAATGACCGATTTGGAAACTCGGGATGAGGTAACCTGTGTTAATACCTCTGCTATCTTCAAGAATGCTTGGTGGCAGTATCGGAATTACCTGAAGAAAACGTACTTCACCGGCAAAGAAACTCATCAAATTCCCTTACGTTCTCCTGAGACACATTTACTGGACGATGACTGGGAACGCCTTGTTCTGTACTGGTCACGAACCAAGAATGTGGTAAGGTCTATGAGCTAATTTTCTATTTTTAAGTACTATATTCTTGCGTCTTACTGTACTCTGTTCATGTAGAACAAGTGCCTAAACCTGAAGAACAAATGTTCTAATTTAAGATTCCATTGCTATCATAGTTCAAAAAAGAAATAGGCATTAATTGTGCATTTTGCCACCGCCTTGCGCTTTACTGACCAAAGCGCATGCTTATGCGCAGTTATGGACAGATTAAGCGTATTATGCGCAATGCATTTTGCCAATGCTAGAGCCTAGGCGCGCTTAAGCGCTTGCTTAGGTGCGCCTTTTTTAACTATGATTACTATCGTGCATACTGCTTTGCTCTTGTATCACTGTATTTACTCATACAAACTTATTTTTAAATTGAAGGATCCAGTCGAAACTCTAATTGCACAGCAGGTATGTTCACGCATGTTTCTTTAACAGGTTTGCTCTTATCAATAGCTCTGTTGATTTCAATTTCAATTGTGTATACAATTGACTTCTCATATCATGCACATTACTAGTATCACAACAGAGTCAATAGTGTTGTTGTACATGTAGACACGTGGTACCCATCTGAAATCTTGTTGTGCCATGTAGTTTCCCACGCTTTGTATTCTTTCACTGCTGCTTTGTCTTGAACTGACATGATTTGAACCGTGTCTCTATTTTGATTTGGCAAGACAATGCAGTGACCATAGGACATAGATATATGTTTGTTTGATGCTTTTATTATGTACTAGTACTTGGCAATAGAAGACTTGGTAGTTTAATCCTGTCCACCTTACTAATGAACTGGTTCACCGAAATGAGTTTCATATACTAGTACATGCTAAACCTGTTATATGTCTGCTTGTTTCTTCTTTTAGAATGCTGACAGAATATTGGGGAAGAGTGCCTTATTAAGAAATGGTAAAGGAAGTAATACAGATAAGGTTCAGGATAGTGACACATCCTTGTTGGTCTCCAACAAAGCTGATAAAACAACTAAGGAAAACTATCTTGAAGACAGTGAGACAACCCCAAAGTCATGTCTTGGTTTAGTGTTTGAGTTACTGGCCACTACCGGTTGCACAAGCTATTCAAACTCACTGTCTAAATTAGTTCAGTTTCTTGAGTCTCAACTACAAGCTAAAAGACATCGATCAGCTATCCTGCGACAAGAAGCGGAAGGACTACGGAAGTCCCTGGAGCATTCAGATGCATACTTTCTGGTCCAACAGCAAGCGTTGGAGGATTTTTAGCGCCAAACAGGACAAAGCTAATAAGCTTGCTAAGCTGATTTCCAGCATGGTGGATACCCAGGATAACGTTTCTTGAGCTTTTCTGAAGTTGTTTCAGTTATGCTCTTGTTTTGTTGCCGCGTTTATTTGCACTGGTGGCCAATTTGGACGGCCAATGTATGTAATATGCTGCTTTGTTCCCTATATTTGCACTGGTGGCAAACTTTGATGCCCAGAGGATGTAATATGTGTAATAGCAGTAATAGGCTAGCGTTAATTGCTTGCTTATTTATTTCCTTATTGTCTTGTTTAGTTGTTTGCTTGTAGTCACTTCAGTTCTTTTTCTGTGTTTTTCTAGTGGGCACAATAGCCTATTTTTTGTAACTAGGCCAAAATAATCATGGCAACACACGGACTATTGTAACCATGGGCCTCCTGCGGGCCATATGATCCATGGGCCTTCTATGGGCCGTAGGATCCATCGGCCTTCTACACGGGCCGTAGGATCCATGGGCCTTCTACGGGTCGTAGGGTCCATGGGCCTTCTACGGGCCGTACGATCCATGGGCCTTCTACCGGCCGTACGATCCATGGGCCTTATATGGGCCGTAGGATCCATGGGCCTTCTACGAGGCGTATCATCATTTCGCCAATCAAGCGTCGTACTATTCATCGACCATAACGAGCTGTTAATAGGCCGTATTTGATAACTCTATGAAAACGGCCCAACGGTTTCTTTTACATGAAAACGGACCAACGTATTAACGGGCCACAAACGGGCCGACTGTCACGACGGGCTGAATTTGGCCCACAAGCAGAAAATGACAGTAATGGGCCATAAGTAACCGAATGCTGGAAATGAGCCCAAGAATAAATGGGCCCTGAGAAGGCCGAAAGATAACTTGGGCTGGAAACGACCCAATGGAATAATGGGTCCTTAATGGGTATAAAGTGATACACTGTTCATTACGGGCCAGTTTCACCACGGGCCATTAATGGGCCAAGAGTTACAAAGGGCCTCATATGGGCCGAAAGAAGTCATGGGCCATACATGGAACGGAAGTTAAAACATGATGGAATCATATTGGACGGCCCAGATGACGCTACTGGGCCTAATTCGGAGAGGTCGTAACGGGCCCTGGGTTAGCGGGTTGTAAATGGGCTATATGCGCACAGGTCGTTAACACGCTTTCCGTGGGCTGGCACGCCACCTTTTGACCAAGTCAAACGGGCCGGCCTTTTCATAGGAATGGGCCTCTGTTGGTCCGTGCCACGTGTCGACGTATCATAGGCTCTTTGGGTCCAATGAGTGGATGACATCTGTCCCAACGGTGAGCCGACACATGTTTCCTCCAGCCAATGATGATTTTACACGTGGAAAATCCCCATTGGTTGGGGCTGTTAACGGGTTATCGAATCCAAAACCGGACCCGATAGCTTAACAGCATTCCGTTACGGTGGATGCCACGTGTCGGTCACCCTTGATGAAAGCACTTCTATGATGCGCGATTTGTCGTCATGGAAGTGGACACTTCCGTGATGATAATTTTGGTAATGTCGTGGAACACTTCTATGACAGCACGGGTATGACTATCTTGATTCTGTCATAAAATCGCCATGGATGTACATGCAAGACAAAAAATGCGACCTACTCTGACAAACACGTATCATCACGGAAGTGTATTTTTTGTAGTGGAGGGGCTACACCAGGGGAAGGGTTGCGACTGCCCTCTCTCTCCCTCACTATATATAGGGGGAAGGGGGAGGAGGAGGCGCCCTAGGGTTTCCCTAGGGGAGGGGCGGTGGCCACAGGGGAAACCCTAGATGGGTTTGGGCGCCCCCACCCCTAGGAAACTCGCCTCCCAAGCTGGGAGGGGCGGCTGCCCTAGGGGAGGCGCCCCCACCTCTCCAGGTTACGTGACATGGGGTCGGTGAAGGAAATATGCCCTAGAGGCAATAATAAAGTTATTATTTATTTCCTTATTTCATGATAAATGTTTATTATTCATGCTAGAATTGTATTAACCGGAAACATAATACATGTGTGAATACATAGACAAACAAAGTGTCACTAGTATGCCTCTACTTGACTAGCTCGTTAATCAAAGATGGTTATGTTTCCTAACCATGAACAATGAGTTGTTATTTGATTAATGAGGTCACATCATTAGTAGAATGATCTGATTGACATGACCCATTCCATTAGCGTAGCACCCGATCGTTTAGTATGTTGCTATTGCTTTCTTCATGACTTATACATGTTCCTATGACTATGAGATTATGCAACTCCCGTTTACCGGAGGAACACTTTGGGTACTACCAAACGTCACAACGTAACTGGGTGATTATAAAGGAGTACTACAGGTGTCTCCAATGGTCGATGTTGGGTTGGCGTATTTCGAGATTAGGATTTGTCACTCCGATTGTCGGAGAGGTATCTTTGGGCCCTCTCGGTAATACACATCACATAAGCCTTGCAAGCATTACAACTAATATGTTAGTTGTGAGATGATGTATTACGGAACGAGTAAAGAGACTTGCCGGTAACGAGATTGAACTAGGTATTGGATACCGACGATCGAATCTCGGGCAAGTAACATACCGATGACAAAGGGAACAACGTATGTTGTTCTGCGGTCTGACCGATAAAGATCTTCGTAGAATATGTAGGAGCCAATATGGGCATCCAGGTCCCGCTATTGGTTATTGACCGGAGACGTGTCTCGGTCATGTCTACATTGTTCTCGAACCCGTAGGGTCCGCACGCTTAAGGTTACGATGACAGTTATATTATGAGTTTATGCATTTTGATGTACCGAAGGTTGTTCGGAGTCCCGGATGTGATCACGGACATGATGAGGAGTCTCGAAATGGTCGAGACATAAAGATTGATATATTGGAAGCCTATGTTTGGACATCGGAAGTGTTCCGGGTGAAATCGGGATTTTACCGGGTTACCGGGAGGTTACCGGAACCCCCCGGGAGCCATATGGGCCTTCATGGGCCTTAGTGGAAAGGAGAAAGGGGCAGCCCAAGGGGGCTGCGCGCCTCCCCCCTTCCCCTAGTCCTATTAGGACTAGGAGAGGTGGCCGGCCACCCCTCTCCCTCTTTCCCCCTTGGGAATCCTAGTTGGAATAGGATTGGGGAGGGAATCCTACTCCCGGTAGGAGTAGGACTCCTCCTGCGCCTCTCTCTCTTGGCCGGCGCCCCCTCCCCCCTTGGCTCCTTTATATACTGAGGTAGAGGCACCCCAAAGACACATAAGTTGACACAAGTTGATCCACGTGATCTGTTCCTTAGCCGTGTGCGGTGCCCCCTGCCACCATATTCCTCGATGATACTGTAGCGGAGTTTAGGTGAAGCCCTGCTGCTGTAGTTCATCAAGATCGTCACCACGCCGTCGTGCTGACGGAACTCTTCCCCGACACTTTGCTGGATCGGAGTCCGGGGATCGTCATCGAGCTGAACGTGTGCTCGAACTCGGAGGTGCCGTAGTTTCGGTGCTTGATCGGTTGGATCGTGAAGACGTACGACTACTTCCTCTACGTCGTGTTATCGCTTCCGCAGTCGGTCTGCATTGGGTACGTAGAAAATACTCTCCCCCTCATTGCTATGCATCACATGATCTTGCGTGTGCGTAGGAAAATTTTTGAAATTACTACGAAACCCAACAGTGGCATCCGAGCCAGGTTATTTATGTTGATGTTATATGCACGAGTAGAACACAAGTGAGTTGTGGACGATACAAGTCATACTGCCTACCAGCATGTCATACTTTGGTTCGGCGGTATTGTTGGACGAGACGACCCGGACCAACCTTACGCGTACGCTTACGCGAGACCGGTTCCCTCGACGTGCTTTGCATAGAGATGGCTTGCGGGCGACTGCCTCTCCAACTTTAGTTGAACCAAGTATGGCTACGCCCGGTCCTTGCGAAGGTTAAAACGGAGTCTATTTGACAAACTATCGTTGTGGTTTTGATGCGTAGGTGAGATTGGTTCTTACTTAAGCCCGTAGCAGCCACGTAAAACATGCAACAACAAAGTAGAGGACGTCTAACTTGTTTTTGCAGGGCATGTTGTGATGTGATATGGTCAAGGCATGATACTGAATTTTATTGTATGAGATGATCATGTTTTGTAACCGAGTTATCGGCAACTGGCAGGAGCCATATGGTTGTCGCTTTATTGTATGCAATGCAATCGCGATGTAATGCTTTACTTTATTACTAAACGGTAGTGATAGTCGTGGAAGCATAAGATTGGCGAGACGACAACGATGCTACGATGGAGATCAAGGTGTCGCGCCGGTGACGATGGTGATCATGACGGTGCTTCGAAGATGGAGATCACAGGCACAAGATGATGATGGCCATATCATATCACTTATATTGATTGCATGTGATGTTTATCTTTTTATGCATCTTATCTTGCTTTGATTGACGGTAGCATTATAAGATGATCTCTCACTAAATTATCAAGAAGTGTTCTCCCTGAGTATGCACCGTTGCCAAAGTTCGTCGTGCCCAGACACCACGTGATGATCGGGTGTGATAAGCTCTACGTCCATCTACAACGGGTGCAAGCCAGTTTTGCACACGCAGAATACTCGGGTTAAACTTCACGAGCCTAGCATATGCAGATATGGCCTCGGAACACGGAGACCGAAAGGTCGAGCGTGAATCATATAGTAGATATGATCAACATAACGATGTTCACCATTGAAAACTACTCCATCTCACGTGATGATCGGTCATGGTTTAGTTGATTTGGATCACGTGATCACTTAGAGGATTAGAGGGATGTCTATCTAAGTGGGAGTTCTTTAGTAATATGATTAATTGAACTTAAAATTTATCATGAACTTAGTCCTGGTAGTATTTTGCAAATTATGTTGTAAGATCAATAGCTTGCGTTGTTGCTTTCATATGTTTATTTTGATATGTTCCTAGAGAAAATTATGTTGAAAAATGTTAGTAGCAATGATGCGGATTGGATCCGCGATCTGAGGTTTATCCTCATTGCTGCACAGAAGAATTATGTCCTTAATGCACCGCTAGATGACAGACCTATTGCAGGAGCAGATGCAGACGTTATGAACGTTTGGCTAGCTCAATATGATGACTACTTGATAGTTTTGTGCACCATGCTTTATGGCATAGAATCGGGACTTCAAAGATGTTTTGAACATCATGGACCATATGAGATGTTCCAGGAATTGAAGTTAATATTTCAAGCAAATACCCGAGTTGAGAGATATGAAGTCTCCAACAAGTTCTAAAGCTAAAAGATGGAGGAGAATCGCTCAACTAGTGAGCATGTGCTCAGATTGTCTGGGTACTTCAATCGCTTGAATCAAGTGGGAGTTAATCTTCCAGAGAAGATAGTGATTGACAGAATTCTCTAGTCACCATCGCTAAGTTACTAGAACTTTGTGATGAACTATAGTATGCAAGGGATGACGAAAACGATTCCTGAGCTCTTCGCGATGTTGAGATCGGCGAAGGTAGAAATCAAGAAAAGAGCATCAAGTGTTGATGGTTAACAAGATCACTAGTTTCAAGAAAAAGGCAAAGGGAAAAGAAGGGGAACTTCAAGAAGAACGGCAAGCAAGTTGCTTCTCAAGTGAAGAAACCCAAGTCTGGTCCTAAGCCTAGACTAAGTGCTTCTACTGCAAAGAGACTGGTCACTAGAAGAGGTACTACCCTAAGTGATTGGCGGATAAGTAGGATGGCAAAGTGAACATAAGTATATTTGATATACATGTTATTGATGTGTACTTTACTAGTGTTTATAGCAACCCCTCAGTATTTGATACTAATTCAGTTGCTAAGATTAGTAACTCGAAACAGGAATTGCAGAATAAACAGAGACTAGTTAAAGGGTAAAGTGACGATGTGTGTTGGAAATAGTTCCAAGATTGATATGATCATCATCGCACACTCCCTATACTTTCGGGATTAGTGTTAAACCTAAATAAGTGTTATTTTGTGTTTGCGTTGAGCATGAATATGATTTGATCATGTTTATTGCAATACGGTTATTCATGTAAGTTAGAGAATAATTGTTGTTTTGTTTACATGAATAAAACCTTCTATGGTCATACACCCAATGAAAATGGTTTGTTGGATCTCGATCGTGTGATACACATATTCGTAATATTGAAACCAAGAGATGCAAAGTTAATAATGATAGTGCAACTTATTTGTGGCACTGCCGTTTAGGTCATATCGGTGTAAAGCGCATGAAGAAACTCCATAAAGATGGATTTTCGGAATCACTTGGTTATGAATCATTTGATGCTTGCGAACCGTGCCTTTTGGGTAAGATGACTAAAACTCCGTTCTCCGGAACAATGGAACAAGCTACAGACTTATTGGAAATAATACATACCGATGTATGCGATCCAATGAGTGTTGATGCTCGTGGCAAGTATCATTATTTTCTGACCTTCACAAAGATGATTTGAGCAGATATGTGTATATCTACTTGATGAAACATAAGTCTGAAATAGTTGAAAGGTTCAAAGAATTTCAGAGTGAAGTGGAAAAATCATCGTAACAAGAAAATAAAGTTTCTGCGATCTAATCGTGGAGACGTATATTTGAGTTACGAGTTTGGTCTTCAATTAAAACAATGTGGAATAGTTTCACAGCTCACGCCACCTGGAACACCACAACATTATGGTGTGTCCAAACATCGTAACCGCACTTTATTGGATATAGTGCAATCTATGATGTCTCTTACTGATTTACCACTATTGTTTTGGGGTTATGCATTAGAGACAGCTGCATTCACGTTAAAAAGGGCACCATCAAAATCCGTTGAGACGACGCCTTATGAACTATCGTTTGGCAAGAAACCAAAGTTGTTGTTTCTTAAAGTTTGGGGCTGCGATGCTTATGTGAAAAGCTTCAACCTGATAAGCTCGAACCCAAATCGGAGAAATGTGTCTTCATAGGATACCCAAAGGAAACTGTTGGGTATACCTTCTATCACAGATCCGAAGGCAAAACATTCGTTGCTAAGAATGGATCATTTCTAGAGAAGGAGTTTCTCTCGAAAGAAGTGAGTGGGAGGAAAGTGGAACTTGACGAGGTAACTGTACTTGCTCACTTACTGGAAAGTAGTTCATCACAGAAAACTGTTTCAGTGACACCTACACCGGTTAGTGAGGATGCTAATGATAATGATCATGAAACTTCAGATCAAGTTACTACAGAACCTCGTAGGTCTTCCAGAGTAAGATCCGCACCAGAGTGGTGTATTAATCATGTTCTGGAAGTCATGTTACTAGACCATGATGAACCTACGAACTATGAGGAAGCAATGATGAGCCCAGATTCCGCGAAATGGCTCGAGGCCATAAAATCTGAGATATGATCCATGTATGAGAACAAAGTATGGACTTTGATTGACTTGCTCAATGATCAGCAAGCCATGTTAAATGAATGGATCTTCAAGAGGAAGACGGACATTGATAGTAGTATTACTATCTACCAAGCTCGACTTGTTGCGAAAGTTTTTCAACAAGTTCAAGGTGTTGAATACGATGAGATTTTCTCACTCGTATCGATGCTTAAGTCTGTCTGAATCATGTTAGCAATTGCCACATTTTATGAAATCTGGCAAATGGATGTCAAAAACTGCATTCCTTAATGGATTTATTAAAGAAGAGTTGTATATGATGCAACCAGAAGGTTTTGTCAATCCTAAAGGTGCTAACAAAATGTGCAAGCTCCAGCGATCCGTCTATGGACTGGTGCAAGCATCTCGGAGTTGGAATATACGCTTTGATAAGTTGATCAAAGCATATAGTTTTATATGGACTTACGATGAAGCCTGTATTTACAATAAAGTGAGTGGGAGCACTACAGCCTTTCTGATTAGTATATGTGAGTGACATATTGTTGATCAGAAATGATGTAGAATTTTTCTGCAAAGCATAAAGGAGTGTTTTAAAGGAGTTCTTTAAAAAGAAAAGACCTCAGTAAAAGCTACTTACATATTGAGCATCAAGATCTATTGAGATAGATCAGGACGCTTGATGAAATTTTCAATGAGTACATACCTTGGCAAGATTTTGAAATAGTTCAAAATGGAACAGTCAAAGAAAGAGTTCTTGCCTGTGTTGCAAAGGTATGAAATTGAGTAAGACTCAAATCCCGACCACAGCAGAAAATAGAAAAGAGAATGAAAAGTCATTCCCTATGCCTCAGTCATAGGTTCTATAAAGTATGCTATGTACCAGACCTATTGTATACTTTGCTCTGAATTTGGCAAGGGAGTACAATAGTGATCTAGGAGTAGATCACTAGACATTGGTCAAGAATATCCTTAGTAAGGACTAAGGAGATGTTTCTCGATTATGGAGGTGATAAAAGAGTTTGTTGTAAAAGTTACATCAGTGCAAGCTTTTACACCGATCCAGATGACTCTAAGTCTCAATCTGGATACATATTGAGAGTGGGAGCGATTAGCTAGAGTAGCTCCATGCAGAGCATTGTAGACATAGAATATTTGCAAAATACATACGGCTCTGAATATGACAGACCCGTTGACTAAGCTTCTCTCACGAGCAAAACATGACCACACCTTAGTACTCTTTGGGTGTTAATCACATAACGATGTGAACTAGATTATTTACTCTAGTAAACCCTTTGGGTATTGGTCACATGATGATGTGAACTATGGGTGTTAATCATATACAGATATGAACATTGGTGTTAAATCACATGATGATGTGAACTAGATTATTGACTCTAGTGCAAGTGGGAGACTGAAGGAAATATGCCCTAGAGGCAATAATAAAGTTATTATTTATTTCCTTATTTCATGATAAATGTTTATTATTCATGCTAGAATTGTATTAACCGGAAACATAATACATGTGTGAATACATAGACAAACAAAGTGTCACTAGTATGCCTCTACTTGACTAGCTCGTTAATCAAAGATGGTTATGTTTCCTAACCATGAACAATGAGTTGTTATTTGATTAACGAGGTCACATCATTAGTAGAATGATCTGATTGACATGACCCATTCCATTAGCGTAGCACCCGATCGTTTAGTATGTTGCTATTGCTTTCTTCATGACTTATACATGTTCCTATGACTATGAGATTATGCAACTCCTGTTTACCGGAGGAACACTTTGGGTACTACCAAACGTCACAACGTAACTGGGTGATTATAAAGGAGTACTACAGGTGTCTCCAATGGTCGATGTTGGGTTGGCGTATTTCGAGATTAGGATTTGTCACTCCGATTGTCGGAGAGGTATCTTTGGGCCCTCTCGGTAATACACATCACATAAGCCTTGCAAGCATTACAACTAATATGTTAGTTGTGAGATGATGTATTACAGAACGAGTAAAGAGACTTGCCGGTAACGAGATTGAACTAGGTATTGGATACCGACGATCGAATCTCGGGCAAGTAACATACCGATGACAAAGGGAACAATGTATGTTGTTCTGCGGTCTGACCGATAAAGATCTTCGTAGAATATGTAGGAGCCAATATGGGCATCCAGGTCCCGCTATTGGTTATTGACCGGAGACGTGTCTCGGTCATGTCTACATTGTTCTCGAACCCGTAGGGTCCGCACGCTTAAGGTTACGATGACAGTTATATTATGAGTTTATGCATTTTGATGTACCGAAGGTTGTTCGGAGTCCCGGATGTGATCACGGACATGACGAGGAGTCTCGAAATGGTCGAGACATAAAGATTGATATATTGGAAGCCTATGTTTGGACATCGGAAGTGTTCCGGGTGAAATCGGGATTTTACCGGGTTACCGGGAGGTTACCGGAACCCCCCGGGAGCCATATGGGCCTTCATGGGCCTTAGTGGAAAGGAGAAAGGGGCAGCCCAAGGGGGCTGCGCGCCTCCCCCCTTCCCCTAGTCCTATTAGGACTAGGAGAGGTGGCCGGCCACCCCTCTCCCTCTTTCCCCCTTGGGAATCCTAGTTGGAATAGGATTGGGGAGGGAATCCTACTCCCGGTAGGAGTAGGACTCCTCCTGCGCCTCTCTCTCTTGGCCGGCGCCCCCTCCCCCCTTGGCTCCTTTATATACTGAGGTAGAGGCACCCCAAAGACACATAAGTTGACACAAGTTGATCCACGTGATCTGTTCCTTAGCCGTGTGCGGTGCCCCCTGCCACCATATTCCTCGATAATACTGTAGCGGAGTTTAGGTGAAGCCCTGCTGCTGTAGTTCATCAAGATCGTCACCACACCGTCGTGCTGACGGAACTCTTCCCCGACACTTTGCTGGATCGGAGTCCGGGGATCGTCATCGAGCTGAACGTGTGCTCGAACTCGGAGGTGCCGTAGTTTCGGTGCTTGATCGGTTGGATCGTGAAGACGTACGACTACTTCCTCTACGTCGTGTTATCGCTTCCGCAGTCGGTCTGCGTTGGGTACGTAGACAATACTCTCCCCCTCGTTGCTATGCATCACATGATCTTGCGTGTGCGTAGGAAAATTTTTTAAATTACTACGAAACCCAACAGTCGGAGGGGCGCTAAGCCCCTTAGTGGGCTGATGTGCCCCCTCCCCTTGGCCCATAAGCCCCCCCAACGCTTGTCGGGGCCTCCGAAACCCCTTTTGGACACGCTGGTCGTCACCCGGTACCCCCGGAACAATTCCAGACTACAATACCCTTCATCCAATATATCGATCTTCATCTATGGACCATTCCGGAGTTCCTCGTCACGTTCGGATCTCATACGGGACTCCAAACAACCTTCGGTAACAACATACTATTTCCCATAACAACTCTAGCGTCACCGAACCTTAAGTGTGTAGACCCTATAGGTTCGGGAACCATGCAGACATGACCGAGACATTCTCTGGCAAATGACCAACAGTAGGATATGGATACCCATGTTGGCTCCCACATGTTCCACGATGATCTCATCGGATGAACCACGATGTCGAGGATTCAATCAATCCTGTATACAATTCCCTTTGTCCACCAGTATGTTACTTGCCCGAGATTCGATCGTCGGTATCCCAATACCTCGTTCAATCTCATTACCGGCAAGTCTCTTTACTCGTTCCGTAATGCATGATCTCATGACTAACTCCTTAGTCACATTGAGCTCATTATGATAATGCATTACAGAGTGGGCCCAGAGATACCTCTCCGTCATACGGAGTGACAAATCCCAGTCTCGATTCGAGCCAACCCAATAGACACTTTCGGAGATACCTGTTGTGCACCTTTATAGCCACCCAATTACGTTGTGACGTTTGGTACACCCAAAGCATTCCTATGGTATCCAGGAGTTGCACAATCTCATGGTCTAAGGAAATGATACTTGACATTAAAAAAGCTCTTAGCAAACAAACTACACGATCTTGTGCTATGCTTAGGATTGGGTCTTGTCCATCACATCATTCTCCTAATGATGTAATCATGTTATCAATGACATCCAATGTCCATGGTCAGGAAACCATAACCATCTATTGATCAACGAGCTAGTCAACTAGAGGCTTACTAGGGACATGTTGTGGTCTATGTATTTACACATGTATTACGGTTTCCAGTTAATACAATTATAGCATGAACAATAGAAAATTATCATGAACAAGGAAATATAATAATAACCATTTTATTATTGCCTCTAGGACATATTTCCAGCATAGCTAGTGAGTTGAGTGTACTAGATTATCTTTATCAGATTTTGCTTGAAATTCGTGAATCTGAATATTGTGATGAAGTGCTAAAAGAGGAAGTTATTCCCAATAGCTCCTTAAATGAAAAGCATGTTTGCAATCATGTTATTATAAATTTTATTAATGTCAATTGTGCTAATAATATGCAAAATTCCAATCTTGGGGATGCTAATTTTGATATGTCCACTACTTATTGTAATGATCATAATTGGGGGGGGGGGATTCTTCTTATGATCTTGAAAATTTATTTAAGCCTCATGATGAATATGTTTGTGATAATATTGAAAGTGGTTTTGGAAGAGTGTTGACTTTAGGTATAATGATCCCACTACTTTGGAGAATGATCAATCTTATGAAATTTTTGATAAAATTGGGTTTGAAGACTCATGCGTTTAGTAGATGTTAATCCCACTATCTTGGAAGATTATAAAACTTTTATGCATGTGGATCATGAAGAGATTATTTTATATGATAGCTATATTATTGAATTTGATTATAATCCTACCTGTAATTTTTATGAGATATGAAAATTTTGGTTGTAGAAATTTTCATGTTACTAAATTACCTCTTGTTATGTTGAGATTGCTATTGTTTCTTTCCTCTTCCTTGCATATGCTAGTTTTAGCTTGTCTTGGTAATCTTTTCCCTATAAAATGCCTATGCATTGTAAGTATGTTCTAGTCAAACTTGTTTTTCACATGCTATTTGATTCTCTCTTTATGCTTCAATTTTTTGTCTTTCATGTGAGCATCATTAGAATTATCAACGCCTAGCTAAAAGGCTTTAAAAAGCGCTTGTTGGGAGACAACCCAATATTTTTATTTCCAGTTTTATGAAGATATGCAATTATACTTCTGTTATGATTGTGTTTTAGTGTTTTCATTAGTATTTGTGCCAAGAAAGACATTTGGGATGATTTGGGTCATAATTGATTTGATTCTGTGAAAAAACTGAAAGTTTTGCGCTTAGTTCTCGAATTTTGTAAATTCACATAAATGTGTTATTGATCTGAATTTATTACACAAGATTGATATATAAATTGCCTAAGTTGTCCTAGTGTTTCAGAATTTTTAGAGTTACAGAAGTTTTGCTAAAGTCCAGATTGCTACAAATTGTTCTGTTTTTGACAGATTCTATTTTCATTGCGTTGTTTGCTTATTTTGATGAATCTATGGGTAGTATCGGGGGGTATGAGCCATGGAGAAGTTAGAATACAGTAGATATAACACCAATATAAAATTGGAATGAGTTTACAACAACACCTGAAAGTGTGTTTTTTTTGCTTTGTTTCACTAACGGATCTCACGAGTTTTCTGTTGAGTTTTGTCTGGTGAAGTTTTCATGTTTTGGATGAAGTCTCGATGGACTATGTAATAAGGAGTGGTGAGAGCGTAAGCTTGGGGATGCCCAAGGCACCCCAAGGTGATATTCAAGGACAACCAAGCATCTAAGCTTGGGGATGCCCTGGATGACATCCCCTCTTTTGTCTACTATCTATCGGTAAATTACTTGAGGCTATATTTTTATTCACCACATGATATGTGTTTTGCTTGGAGCGTCTTGTATTAAATGAGTCTTTGATGTTTAGTTTGCCACAATCATCCTTGTTGTACGCACATTTTGAGAGGGTCACACATTAATCATGAATTTATTAGAATACTCTATGTGTTTCACTTATATCTTTTGAAATTGGTAGTTGCTCTAGTGCTTCGCTTATATCTTTTTAGAGCACGGCGGTGGATTTATTTTGAAGAAATTGATGAACTCTCATGCTTCACTTATATTATTTTGAGAGTCTTATAAATAGTATGGCAATTTGCTTGGGTTATGAATTTAGTCCTAATATCATAAGGTAGTCAAGAGCGGTATAATAAAAACATTCATGAAGATCATTTAATATATGAGAAGTTTGATTCCTTGCATTTGTTTTGAGATATAAATATGGTGATATTAGGGTCATGCTAGTGACTAATTGCGGATTATTAAGAATATTTGTATTAAGTTTTGTGATTCCCGAAGCATGCATGTATGGTCTCTAGTTATGCGATGAAGTTGGAGCATGATTTATTTTTTATTGTCTTCCTTATTAGTGGCGGTCGGGGACAAGCGATGGTCTTTCCCTACCAATCTATTCCCCTAAGAGCATGCGTATTAATACTTTGTTTCGAGGGCTAATAAACTTTTGCAATAAGTATGTGAGTTCTTTATGACTAATGTTGAGTCCATGGATTATACGCACTCTCACCCTTCCACCTTTGGTAGCAACTCTAGTACCGCTAAACTTTCGCCTGCATTAAACCATCCTTATACCTTTCCTCAAAACAGCCACCATACCTGCCTATTATGGCATTTCCATAGCCATTCCGAGATATATTGTCATGCAACTTCCATTGTTCTGTTTTATTATGACACACACCATATTGTCATATTGCTTTGCATAAGCATATGCATGAGGCATTCATATAGAGTCATATCTTTGTTCTAGTATTCATTTCTAATTTTTCAGCTGTAAGTTAATAATAGCGTGATGATCATAATTATTAGAGCATTGTCCAATGTTAGGAAAGGATGATGGAACTAAGATTCCTCCACAAGTCGGGATGAGACTTCAGACTTAAATAAATAAAAGAGGCCAAAGAGCCCAAAATAAAATAAAATAAATGAGAGAAAAAGAAAGAAGGGACAATGTTACTATCCTTTTCCACACTTGTGCTTCAAAGTAGCACCATGTTCTTCATTATAGAGAGTCTCCTATTTGTCACTTTCATATATTAGTAGTGGGAATTTTTCATTATAAAACTTGGCTTGTATATTCCAATGATTGGCTTCCTCAAATGCCCTAGGTCTTCATGAGAAAGCAAGTTGGATGCACACCCACTTAGTTTTCTGTTTGAGCTTTCATACACTTATAGCTCTAGTGCATCTATTGCATGGCAATCCCCACTCCTTGAATTGACATCAATTGAAGTGTGATGATCATCATTATTAGAGCATTGTCCCATGTGAGGAAAGGATGATGGAAATATGATTGCGCCACAAGTCGGGATGAGACTCCGGACTTAAATAGATAAAAGAAGCCAAAGATCCCAAAATAAAATAAAAGAGAGGCCAAAGAGCCCAACAGAAAAATGAAAAAATGAGAGAAAAAGAAAGAAGGGACAATATTACTATCATTTTCGCACTTGTGCTTCAAAGTAGCACCATGTTCTTCATTATAGAGAGTCTCCTATTTGTCACTTTCACATATTACTAATGGGAATTTTTCATTATAGAACTTGGCTTGTATATTCCAATGATGGGCTTCCTCAAATGCCCTAGGTCTTCGTGAGCAAGCAAGTTGGATGCACACCCACTTAGTTTTCTATTTGAGCTTTCATACACTTATAGCTCTAGTGCATCCGTTGCATGGCCATCCCTACTCCTTGCATTGACATCAATTGATGGGCATCTCCATAGCCCATTGATTAGCCTCGTCGATGTGAGACTTTCTCCTTTTGTGTATTCTCCACACAACCTCCACCTCCATATTATATTCCACCTATAGTGCTATATCCATGGTTCACGCTCATGTATTGCATGAGAGTTGAAAAAGCTTAGAACGTCAAAAAGTATGAAACAATTGCTTGGCTTGTCATCGGGGTTGTGGATGCTTGATAAACATGTTAAGTAGCATTCCACATAAAGAAAGATTGCACTGATTACATTGATAAACATGTTAGGTAGCATTCCACATCAAAAATTCTGTTTTTATCATTTACCTACTCGAGGACTAGCAGGAATTAAGCTTGGGGATGCTTGATACGTCTCCAACATATCTATAATTTTTGATTGTTCCATGCTATTATATTATCCATCTTGGTTGTTTTATATGCATTCTTATGTTAGTTTATATCATTTTTGGGACTAACCTACTAACCTAGTGCCTAGTGCTAGATGTTGTTTTTTCCTTGTCTTTGTCTTTTACATAAAATCAATACCAAACGTAAACTATTTGACGACTTTCCTTGGACAACAAGACACCCACGAAGCTTCAAGAGAAGGCTAGAACACTACTAGGAAAAGGGCTATAGATAATATGGACATTAATGCCGCACCACACATGTGGTGCCCCACTACTGAATAGCAGTGGCGCACCATGTGTTGGTACGCCATTAGTGTCCATCACACTAATGGCGCACCACACCCACGGTGCGCCACTACTAACAAACTTTTTTTCCAAAACTAGTAATGGCGCACCAGGGCACAGTGCGCCACTAGTAGTTTTAACTAGTAATGGCGCACCACTTACCCCGTGGGCCACTACTAACAATTTTTTTTACTTTTTTTTAAAACTAGTAATGGCGCACCAGTGTATAGTGTGCCATTACTAGTTCAAACTAGTAATGGCGCACCACACACACGGTGCGCCACTACTAACATTTGTTTTATTTATTTTTTTGCAAAACTAGTAATGGCGCGCCACCAAATTGGTGCGCCATTAGTAACCAAGGTTACTAATGGCGCATTGATAGGTGGTGCGCCATTAGTAACCTGAGACCAGCTAGATATTTTGGACAGCCACCTACCACACTCACTTTCCCCACTTCATTCTCTCCACCTCCTCCTCCAAGCTTGTCTCGGCTGCCTCCTCCTCCTCACCTCATTTGCACCATAGATTCATCCAAATTAAGTGGTTAAATTACCTTTTTTGATAGGTAAGTAAGGGGAAAGCTTTCTTTATGTTGTAGATCTACTTTTTTCTCCCTCCAACAATGTGCACATGCACTTTTTATGGCCTAGATAGATCTATGTATGTTTCTGGTGTTTCATATGTTTGTGGTGTTGCATATATGTTTGTGTTTGCAGCTACCGGTATTTGAAATGCAATAGTTGCCAATATTTTGCCGAAATGTTGATTCATTTCTGTTTCGGTGAGACTTTGGCACTATGCATTCTTTTTGGTCCTATTTTTAGGCAAAGTCATGCCAAAAAATTTCTTGGTTCTAAAATATTGTTTTGCTCTACCCCACAGGCGACCATGGTCTGCACGATGACTGAAGGCATCGTGAATAGGTTTTTGAGCTCCGCGAAGGCTAAGATGCTTCAAAAGAATGAGAAGGAGATAAGATGTCCGTGTCGAAGATGCAAGCTGAGGAGCCTTATGGACCAGGATTCCATACAGGTGCGGGACCACCTGCTCTTGCATGGTTTCATGGATGGCTATTGGTGGCAAAGTGATGAAGATGATTATGAAGTCGTCCATGGGGGGCGGGCAAGAAATGAGGAAGGGCAGCAAGACAACTGTGGTGAGGGCAGGCGAGAAGACGAAGAATCTCCAGGACATGATCACAAAGTAGATGCAGTACACAGTCATCATGTAGAAGATGTCGGACATGATGATGAGGAAGATGCCGGAGCAGACGAAGGGCATGATCATGAATATGAAGATGCCGGAGCAGACGACGATGGACCATCGATGGGCTGGGTGCAGGACCCTCATATTCAAGAGCTACTTCTCAAGCAGACGGATAACGCAACAGCTGCCGCCCGAGAGAAAGCCAAGCTGGATCAACTGGAGATAGACGCGGTTACTCCATTATATGAAGGATGCAGGCCCAAGGATACCCGCCTGAAAGTAACGCTCATGGCTCTGGAGATGAAGGTAAAACACAAAATGACCGACGCATGCTTTGACGAGAACATGTCATTCTGGCACGAACGTCTTCCCAAGGGGAACAAGTGCCCGACCAGTTTCGAGGAGGCGAAGAAAATCGTGTGTCCTCTGGATTTACCGCACGTGAAATACCATGTGTGCATGAACGATTGCATCATTTATCGGGACGAGCACGTGGAGTCTACCATATGTCCGGTGTGCGGCGTCACTCGATACAAGAAGAGTAAAAAAGCTCCTCGAAAAGTGGTGTGGTACTTTCCGATCACTCCTCATCTCCAGCGGTATTTCATGGACCCTAAGCTAGCAAAGCTCCTGCGTTGGCACGCAGATAGGGAGGAGAAGAAGCGAGAAGATGACGCAAATGATCCGGAGATAAATAAAAAAGACAAGATGTTGAGTCACCCTAAGGATGTGAGCCAGTGGCAAGCGTTGAACTTCGAACAACCAAAATTTGGGAACGATCCAAGGAACATCGTGCTGGGCGCGAGCACTGAAGGAGTCAATCCGTTTGGCAGCCAGAGAAGCACACATAGCACCTGGCCTGTGTTTGTGTGGATGTACAACCTTCCCCCTAGTTGTGCATGAAAAGGAAGTACATTCACATGAGTATGCTAATTGAAGGGCCGAAACAACCATGGAACGACATCAATCTGTATCTGGGGCTACTGAAAGAGGAGATAGACACGCTGTGAAAAATGCCAGCCAATACGCGGGACGCCGTAGAGAAAGAATATTTCCCTATGAGAGTTGCACTGCTCAAGACAGTGCACGACTATCTCGGTTACGGATATGTCGCGGGGCAGGTGGTCCACGGATTTTCTGGATGCGTTAGGTGCATGGATGACACAATGTATCGCCAGCTAGATAGAGATCCCGGGTATTTGAAAACCGTGTTCATGGGACATCGAAGGTGGCTTCGTGACAATGACTCATGGAGAAAACGCAAGGATCTGTTCGATGGTGAAACCGAACCCCACGCCCGCGTACGAGGAGCGGCGAGGAAATAGCCGAGCTGTTGAAAAATTGGAAAGATTGCCCACTACCGGGAAAGAAGCAAAAGGCGCCAGAGCCGCTGCTGAAGGTATGGAAAACGAGGTTTGTTTTCTAGGACTTTCCATACTGGAAGATCCACCGTGTGCCTCACAGCCTTGATGTCATGCATATCACGAAGAACATGTGCGAGAGTCTTGTTGGTACCCTGCTCAACATGCCAGAGAGGACCAAAGATGGGCCGAAAGCAAGGGCAGACTTGAAATCAATGGGCATCAGGGAGGAGTTTCACGGTAATGATGATGATGATGAGGCGAAGCAGGACACGGAAAGTCATCGGAAAGTCAAAAAGGCCAAGAAGACCGGAAATGACTTCCCTCCCGCGTGCTTCACTCTAAGTCAGGAGGAGATTGAGCAGTTTTTCACCTGCCTCGTAGGAGTAAAACTTCCTTATGGTTACATGGGGAAGATAAGCAGATACCTAGACTCAGCGAAGCAGAAGTTCAGCGGGGTGAAGTCTCACGACTGTCACGTGCTGATGACGCAGATACTTCTAGTTGCAATCCATGGGATCATGGACGCGCACGTCCGTGAAACGCTATTTGGCCTATGCAACTTTTTCGACGTCATCTCTCGGAAGTCGGTTGGCGTGAGGCAACTCAGAAGGCTACACGAAGAGATCGTGGTGATACTATGCGAGCTTGAGATGTACTTCCCGCCCACATTCTTCGATGTTATGGTGCATCTGCTGGTCCATATCGTGGAGAATATCATCCAACTCGGGCCGACGTTCCTGCACAGCATGATGCCATTTGAAAGGATGAATGGTGTCATCAAAGGATATGTTCGCAACATGTCACGTCCAAAGGGAAGCATAGCCAGGGGCTTTCTGACCGAAGAGTGCATCTCCTACTGCACAAATTATCTAGGCATCGAGAACCCCGTTGGTCTGCCCATCAACAGGCACCTCGGCAGGCTCGCTGGATGGGGTCACCGTGAGGGTCGCCGCGAAATGCATGTCAACTTTGAGGGTCGGCTCGTCGACTTTGAAAGAGCAAACCTAGTCGCGCTAACACATAGACGTGGTCGATCCTTGGGTGGTAGAGCACAAAACCTTTATTGAGAAGACGTACAATGACCGAGGCCAACAGAGGAAGGACGGAGATATAATCAAAGAGCACAACTCATGTTTCACGCGTTGGTTCAAGGAGAAGCTTCTGTCGTACCCTTTACATGAGGATTCTTCCGCGGAAGAACAACTCATATTTGCCTTGTCACAGGGCGCCGAGCACAACCTGATGAAGTATGAGGCGTACGATATCAACGGCTACACATTCTACACCGAGGGAAAGGACATGAAGAGCGATGGTTATCAGAACTACGGGGTAATGATGGAATCCTACACCGGTAACGACAAGGACAGATACTATGGAAGGATCGAGGAGATCTGGGAGCTGAGCTACGCTAGAGAGAAGGTCCCGATGTTCCGTGTCAGATGGCCAAGAGCGTCCTAAAAGAAGACCGGTATTTCACCACCATGGTTATACCCGAAACCAACTCCAAGACCGCGGGCGCAAACATCACCGCGAAAAATGAGCCATGGGTACTGGCTTCCCAAGTGGACCAATGCTTCTTCATTACCGACCCGTCAAAGCCCAGTCGTGTTGTCATGAGGAGAGGCAAAAGGAAGATCATCGGAATGGATGGACTCGCCAATGAGCAAGACTTTGACAAGTACGGCGACCCGAAGATGGAATATGACGACGATGATGAAGTACCAGCATACACCACAAGAAGAAGCAGGACCACCCTACCTAAAGGACGTCTATTCAAGAGGAGAACTCCATTTGCGAAAAATAAGGGCAAGAAGATTGTGAACAGATAGCTAGCTAAGATCGATTGTTTTTAAATTGTAGCCTTCATTTCTCGATTGTATTTCGACAGATTGAAATAATATTTCTTCTGTTCAAGTGTCCTCATGAATATTTATTTATGTTTATTATGGTATTGAATTTCTATCTCACAAAAAGTATTGAATTTGTTAATATTTTTTGAACTCATGAATATTTTTAAATTTCATGGGAACTTTTTGAATTCATGAATATTTTTGCAAATTTGATGATATTTTTTCATATTCATAAATGTTTTACCAATTCACAAATGAATGCAACTAAAAATCCAAAAAAAATATTGATGATATTTTTAAATAACAAATTTGATGATATTTTCAAATAATAAATTTGATGATATTTTTTCATATTCATAAATATTTTCAAATAACAAATTTGATCATATTTTTTCACATTCATAAATGTTTTCAAATTTGATCGTCATTTTCTAAAAAATTATTAGACGCAACTAAAAATAATAATAATAAGTTACTTATGGCACACCCCCGCGCCTGATCCCCCTCCATCTCGATCGCTATCCCCCCTCGCCAGATCCCCCTCAC